>NC_059400.1:15181497-15486554 GCF_905220565.1 Melitaea cinxia | reverse complement strand
TGACAAGATTGATGCTCTGGACTTGCGGATGGTGAGTGGCTTGGACTATCGATGCGTACAGCTGCAAGAAAAGGTTATCGTACTGTTCGAATGGGGCGAGGAGACCCCATTCGCGCGGGCATGCACAATACTCTCAAAACTCTGCGGAGAAGGCCAAGACAGTGGCCCGCGAAAAATTAGTGTGGATGCCATGAGGACCGGCTTCTTTAAAGGGGACATAACAAATTACTATGGATGCCTAATAGCATCAGAAAGGCACGAAATCATAGTATATGAAGACAGGGGGGAAGATCTGAATTTCCTGAAAGCAGAAATTAAGCCATCGTCCCCAGTTGAGGGGCCGGTTCTCAGTGAGCCACCACTGAGTGAATCCGAACGCCTACAACTGAAAATAGCAGCACAGAGATCACACACCACTTCCATGACCAATAACAGTGAGCGGACTTCCGATACCCGCTTGGTGGCACTGCAGAATTCCATCCACAGATTGGTCTCTCCAATAAAGACGACGTTTAATTCGTCTCGCCGCGCGCCTCGACCTTCAACATCGACGGACCGACAGGCTATGGCTCTAAGGGAGTTTCTGAGGGCTGACCATCTAGGAAAACCGGTTAAGCCGAAAACTCACCGAACTAGGGCCGATAAGGGACAAGTAACCCCGCCCAGGCTAAGACCGGCATCGAACCCGCTAGACCATGCAGTTAACGCAATGGTTGAATTCCTAGCCATAGTAAAAGCCAATCGAGAAGTCAACTTGGCCACATGCAAAAAGATCTTGGAGGCCCATCAGCGAGGCAGCGAAGGTCTGCTGAAGGTGCTGCTCGATGAGGCAGAGGCAGCCATATATAATAACGACACGTCCCAGGTTATCAAAGGACACATGTCAGGAAAATATATGGCAGCCTATAGCGGCACGGGTGGTTTTGTGGGCACGGCCGAGGCTGCGGGGCGGGAAAACACGTCACCAAAATTTTTAACACCTCCGAGGGACCCGGTTTTGGTAGTTGCCAAGTGCACGAGAGTAATGCCGGATGACAGGATGCTTGAGATGGCAAAATCCATTTCAGTTGATCTTGATGTCGACGCGGGCCTCGTGGGCTGGCAATTGCCGAAGCTGGAGTGGATAAACGGGGTACCTGGGTGCGGAAAAACGACACACATAGTTAGGAACTTCGATGAGAATGTGGAAATAGTAGTTACCACGACGGTCGAAGCTGCCAAAGATCTTAAAGAGAAACTAGCCCGCCGCTTTGGCGACAAAATCAGGTCTAGGGTACGTACTATGGCCTCCATTTTAACAAATGGATTCAAAAGGGGCACGAAATGTAACCGTTTAACGGTGGACGAAGCCCTTATGAACCATTTTGGAGCTATAGTAATGGCGGCTCGGCTTTCGGGGGCAAGCGAAGTTGTTCTCATCGGAGATGTCAACCAGTTGCCTTATATAGACAGAGAAAATCTGTTCGAAATAAGGTACTGTAGACCTTACCTGACAATCAACATCTCACGTGAGTTGTCCTGCACATACCGGAGTCCCATGGACGTTGTATATGCCATCTGCGAGGTATATATAAACATGTACTCGGCAAATCCCACCATCCACTCCCTCAGAATGAATGGATACACTGGCGCGCCAATACCAAAACTTCAAAAGGCCACCCTATACTTGGTCTATACGCAGGAAGAGAAAAAATTCCTGATGGACCAGGGATACGGTGCTGGAGAGGGATCGCGCGTCATGACCATTCATGAAGCACAAGGGCAAACCTACAGCGAGGTCATCATCGTCCAGACAAAGACCGAGAGGCTACAAATCCACGACAGTGTGCCTCATGCGGTAGTAGCGTTAACAAGACACACTAACACCTGTGTCTACTACACTGACGACGGTGATGACGCAATCGGCAGGTTCGTTAGCCGAGCGCTGGGTGCCTCGACAAAAACAATCTTGGAGCACAACCTGAAAAGAACCATCCACAAGCGTGATATGTCGTTGGCAAGGGCTCTGCTCAAGATGCTGGGATCAGGCGTGGCTCATGATATAGTAATAAGAAAGTAGATATATAAATATATAAATTCTTATATCCTTTTGGTTTATCAAATAGTTACAAATAGCAGTTATTTTGCATGTTGATATATTTATTTAAATTTTAGTTAAGCTAAGTTTGATTATTAATATTATCTCAACTTTACACTTTATATAAATTTGATTGATGACCTTTTTAAATGAATTTTATTATTAACATGTAGCATCTTTACTGTTAATTTTTTATGCGAAGTAATTTTAATTATACTTGCTACACGGCATTAATATAATGTGGAATGTTGTGTACCCCGTGATGGGATACATATTAGATAATAATGTAATAGTGAATTATATATAATGTTCCATATGTATTTTGTGGATGTACCTATAAAATAAAATAAAAAAATAGATAAATAAATAGTTATGTAGTGAAATTTAAGTAAATAACAGAAATAGATAACTTATACATAGATAAACAAATAATAACTATATAAAAAATAATATATATATAAGAAAAAAAAAAAAAAAATCCTTACTAACAGTAACATAGGTTAAGTGTACATTGTAAGTAGAACATAAGTGTACATATATGGTAACTAGGAAATAAGTGTACATATATGATAACTAGGCAAATAAGTGTAAATATAGACATAGATAAGAAAAATAATAATGTTAGAAATTAGAAAGCAATTATGTGTATACTTCTGCATAAACAGTATTTAGTAAGGAAAAAAAAAAAAAAAAAAAAAAAAAAAAAGAAAAAAAAAAAAAAAAAAAAAAAAAAAAAAAAACCGTCGGCGTCGGGCCACGTCCTAGTTTTACTAGGCAGTCACAGGACTGTCGATCTGTAGTATAATAAGTAGAAAAATCGCCTGTAGTATTATAATGCATGCATGATAAACAAAGGCACGGGCATTTTGAGCCCGTGGATCAAAATTTATAAATAAAAAAAAAAAAAAAAAAAAAAACCGTTCGTTAAAATTGACTAGCCTGTTGGGGGAGTTTATAATGACGATATTCGATTCGCATCCCAAGTCTAGGAGTATTATTTATATGTACGTTTATTAAAACACACATACAGACACAATTATGTGTCAGTTACAATGTGTGGTGTGGGTGCGCACCTAATGTCATTTCTAAAGAACTTCAATAATTTCATTTCAGTTTTATGTTAATCATATTTTTATACAAAACTAGCTGACCCGGCGAACTTCGTATCGCCTAACAGTCGATTCTTTAATTTTTTTATTTTTTTATTTTTCTAGAATTTTTCTCTCCGTAAGAACCATCCTCGTACTTCAAGGAATATTTAAAAAAAAGAATTAGCGAAATCGGTCCAACCGTTCTCGAGTTTTACGCTTAGCAACACATTCAGCGACTCATTTTTATATTATAGATATGTTTTATGCTTAAAATGTTACACGAAAATTTAATATAAAATAATCATCATACCTGTATTTGACTAATCCCCAGTTTTCCATAGCACCAGCTCTAAAATCAGGTAACGCAATGTGATCGAGTTTTAAATTGGCATTCGTAGAATAATAATCGATTCCGAAGTACGTGCCGAGTTCCCTCACGACTCTTTGACCGAAATCAAAAGCGTATTGACTTTGATTCGTGGCTTCTGGCCTACTGTATACTCCGAATTCGTTATCACCAAGAACAAGAGAATTACCAGCTTCAAATTCTGACACCAAGAATGCAACCAAATACGTGGACATTCTTGGTGTGGGATAGAATGTTTCCCGTACGTAACCATTTGCCCTGGAATGATAAATTGATTATTAGGTTTCTGTTTTTCTGTTCAAAATTGTATTCGGATAGTTATTAATCAATTATGTATCATAATCAAAACTGAGTCTTTGTGAAAAAAATTTAAGGTTAATTATATGTTCAGGTTTTAAGGTCAGCAGTTTTTAACAAAAAGAATGAATGTCTAATAAAAGATCATACCAATTTTGCCTGCATACATAATATAAAAATATGATTGTGAAATGAGGTAAAATTCGTGTTATCAACTTTATTTTCGATTTTATTAATAAAACCGAATACAAAAAAATAGGCCAATTTTAAAATTAATTACCATAAAGTAATTAAGTATCCCAGAACATTTTATTTTTAATTACAATCAGATATACTTGAGATTAGAATAAATAATCATTACGTACAATGTGACTGAACTTTGCAGCTTCGTATTGGCTAAAGTTGGTTTATAATTTTCAGGCCTGTCGATGGTGAGTGAGAACACTGCCTTCAAGTCTGGTTCGTCGAAACAAGGGAACACCTTCCTGGCATGTGTGGGTTCCATCTGAGTAGCACCAAGCCATCTGTTGGTTTATAAATTAATGAATTGTTAGGAAATAAAACTTTAGAATAGATATTACTACTGAAAAATGGTTGTCGATATATAAAAGCTATATAAAAATATACATTTTACTTGTCAATATAATCAAAATAATATATGTTAATAAGTATTAAAAAACGTAAAATTAAAATGACTTAAAAATATTTAAAAAAATCATGCTTTATCAGATTATTTTAATAAATATTATTTTTTATTTGTTAAATTTCTATTTGCAATAAAAAAATGTCATTAAGGTGTAGTAATAACAACATGTCTTAGGAATATACTAATTTATAAGTAACCACGTATAACACGTCTTTCTATACTAACACTATCAAAAGGATAATATCGCAGTTTTTAATTAACGAACTTCGTAACTACTTAACCGTTATAATATTACATCACTTTTACAAAACTTCAAAGCAAGAAAAAAATCAACCATATTTTACTAGTAACAAAATCGTGTTATATTCAAGACATTTTCCTATTTAGACACTAACAACGAAATTTTTTTTGGATAGATTTTTTTTTTATTACAATAAATATGTAGTTTTATTCGATGGGTTCTATCGGACATGTACACATTGCCACCCAGCACGTACGAACTCACAAACTCATGTTCGCTCATACGCACCTATACGCACACGCGTATATAACCCAGCACGCACGAACTCACAAACTCATGCATACGCATGTTCGCACCTACGCACACGCGCACATACCATAAGTACCGCATACTCGTATTAGGAAACACGAACACTTTTTAACTTATACCCAAGCAGAGTATCATTATCATCATTACAGCCTATACAGTCCACTGCTGGACACAGGCCTCCACAAGTCTACGCCAAAAACAACGCGAACTCATGTGTTTTGCCCATAGTCACCACGCTGGGCAGGCGGGTTGGTGACCGCAGTACTGGCTTTGTCGCACCGAAGACGCTGCTGCCCGTCTTCGGCCTGTGTATTTCAAAGCCAGCAGTTGGATGGTTATCCCGCCATCGGTCGGCTTCTTAAGTTCCAAGGTGGTTGTGGAACCTTGTTATCCCTCAGTCGCCTCTTACGACACCCACGGGAAGAGAGGGGGTGGCTAAATTCTTTAGTGCCGTAGCCACACAGCACAGCAAGCAGAGTAAGGAATAGGGTTTCGTTGTTACTCATTGTGTACAAAACTATTAAAATAATAATTTATTTCATTATATAATTAAGCTATTATAATCTTTTAACATTGAATCGACATTAAACAATAACGATCATCGATTGACCGTACAAATAAAATAATTATCCGAATTCATTTAATACCTGCAATAACTAAGTAATATAAAAAGAAGAGACTAGTATTTTATAACCATAGAACTAAAAATACAGTAACTATACATACTAATAATTTAGTAATTTCTATAATCATTTTTATACTAATTTATATGTCTACATATTTATAAAAAGCTACATTTATATATATTTTTTTACGAATTATAAAATTTTTATTGAATAACTATCCGTGCCCGCGACTTCGTCCGCGTGGAAAAGTCACTACTTCGGCCGATAAATCTTTTGGTTTATTTTGGATTCAACGCGATTCTTTAAATTGGCATAACTTTTTTATTTAAGAACCGATTGACATGAAACAAATACTAAATGTAAAGTGAAGCTTACCAAAATATAATAGTGAAAAATAACCCGGATAAGCCGTTTCTGAGAGTAGCGTGCACAAACGCACAGACAAACAGACAAAAATTCTAACAATCATTGTTTTGGGTGCTATTTGCGTTAAAGGTCCCAATAATATTTTTTCTCAAATATCTTCCACGTACAGATAGCGATCTGATACATTTTTATTATATTTTTATAATTATGTATGTATAAGTTATATATAAATACAATTAGCGTATGACTAACACATTTTTCTTTATAGATTGTGTGTAAGAAATTATTGATTCGAATAAGCCCCTGTTATACGTAATTTTATTTTTATTTGATCGATAATTTGTAAGTCGAAAGAAAAGTTATTAATGAAAATATCACAAGTAGCGTATTTTCCTTGAAAAAGCAAGTACTTAAGTTTTATCTCAATGTGTCAATATGATATTGAAATCCTGAGTAAGATACGGTGACAGTGTGTTTTATAACATATCGTTACTTTTTTTATATAAGTTTTAACATCCATGGACTCTTAAGTGCCTATGCCTTTTTTATTTACATTTTAATTTTCAAAGCGTTGAGGCGTATTATTTCCAACACTGCATGCTTCAAATTGCGAACTAAAGCTTATTTCCTCTAATTCGATGGTGAGTCCAAAACTGACCGTGAGAGATATATATACATATATATTATATAACATATCGTTACTAAGTATATATTATTTTAGCGAAAAATCCAACTCAATGATTACCTCACCTGAATATGGAATTTTTGATAGAAACAATGATGGTCAGTGAATACTGAAGGTTACGAATTCAATTATGACGATAGAAATTTATCCTCGTTCCCGGTGCGAATAAAAATATTTTGAGGAAACTCTAATAGAACGTTTATGCTTATCTTAAGAATATAAAATTCTCGGGTCACAATCTTAAGAATAGGTATAAAATTCTAGTGTCACAATGTTAGTTACAATACTGAGTATTAGGTCCAGCCGTATCGGAGGTGTATTGAATACTCCTCCGAAATGGCTGGACCGATTTTTATGTATGCATATCTGGTAGGTCTGAGAATCAACCAACATCTATTTTTCATACCCATAGGCCATAAGAGGGGTTAAGGGGGTTAATAGCATATATGGCAAAAAAGTTTGCGGGGTCAGCTAGTTTCTTATATACCTATAACTAGCTGACCCTGCAAACGTTGTTTTGCCATAACACAAAATTTCAAATATTATTCTCAATTTGATCGCAACACCAACTGTCGGGACAAACTGAAATTAAAATAGAATAATATTTAATATTTGATGCTGCGATGGTAGCGCAGTCTGCCGGATCCAATGTAAAACATTCCAAAATTAACAACTACTTATAAATGGAAAATTAGTTAAATAAACATTTTCCAGTGGGCCAAATTGTGAATCTAAACCATACTCAAATCCCCTTGAACTCACACAAAAAATTTCATCAAAATCCGCCCAGCCGTCTAGGAGTCATCGTTTCCTTCCGCTCCCATGACCGTCTCCAGGAGCTCTGGCCACCTTGGTCGCCACAGGAACACAACATTACTTGAAAGTAGTATTATTTAGTTGTGATTTTCTGTATTCTGTTAGTGGGACTTCCTCAGACGGGCTGTTCCAGATTTTGAGCAGCATGTTTCCTGCTGTGCCCTACCTTAATGATATTAGATATTACAATCAAATTCTCGGTTTAATTAGTCTTGGCCAACCATTGTGATACTCACTGTGATAGTGTGTAACAAAATACAATGTAAAATATTCTTAAGATTATGGATTTTAGACATTATTAATTGAAAATATTTTTTGCGTATATGATTAAAATTTTTGTTTCCGCTTAACATCTGTTACATAATGATGGACGATGGACCACGATGTTTTTTCTTTAATTCAATGTGTATTTTTATTTAAAAAATAATTTATAATATTTAAAACGTTAAATGATCCTCGTAACAGAGCACAGAGAACGGACGCACTTAAAATGATACAAAATACGTCCAAATTCGGAAGTCCAAAGTACGTCCCAATTCGGACGAGCAACAATAAATGTTCTTGTCATTCAAATTTAACTCTAGAATTATGGTACGGATTAATATTAGGGATCCGACAGATTTTGGAAGGAATTCCTCCAAGCCATAAAAGCCTCTGTTTAGCATTATATAAAGGCTATTAATGTATAATAGATAGTATTTGATTTTGATTAAATAGACGTGCAATTTGTACCATTCAAGTGGTCGAATAAGTACTTTTTTTATGTATCATAAAGTATGGGTATTTATTAAATATTTATATTTGTTCGTTGTTACAGATCATCTGACACTTAAATCATGTGATACAACGTATCGACGTTTATCATTTTATCAAAGTAATAATTTAAATATTTCAGTTCGTTTATGTAAAGAATAAGGACTTTAAAAGTATGCAGTTAGTTTTGTTGACTTAACTCTTTTGTTAATAATGCTATGTCATTGTGTATTTGTTACGGATAAACTCTTATATTTATTTTATAGTATTTGTTTTAAAATGGTCTTCGTCACAATAAACCACTTCAGTTTTTATTTTTGGCAGTTTTGAAGACATATTATATCTACCTTCTTCAGTGCAATAAAATAATAATATTTGTCTGAATATTTATAATTAATCTCTAGAAATTTTATAAAGCTGAAAAGTTTGTTCGATTGTTTCTTTGGACAAGCTAATCTTAGGAACTACCAGTTCGAATTGATAAAATATTTATGTGTTGTATAATCCATTTACCGAGTATGCTTATATTAGTGCTATTCAATATTTTGGTACATTTTTTTACTCAAAATAACGCGGATGAAATAGAGGCTTAGTTACTCGTAGTAATTATATAATTGTGAACACAGCATAAACCCGACAATTCGTTGAATAAATCGAGCTACGATGATTCGAATATAATTATGCAAATGTTTTTTATCATCATAGTTTATTCATCGTTTTCGGTTTTACCGTCTTTTTTTTTTCTTAGATGCACATCATTTACATTTACGTGAGTGCTCTGCTTCGAGATTCTTGTGAGAATGATTCTTTTCGATAAATATTGCTGATTAATATTTGTCAATGTTATTACTTTTATCAAATATTAGTTACGTTAAAATGTATGTAATAATGTTCAAATGTATATATTTCATTTGTACAAATGATAGATCATTTGTATTACTGAAATTCATATTAACTAAGATACCAGTACCAGTTTTAAAATGACCGTCACCATGCAGGTCAAATTCTAAAAATGCTGTTTTAAGTGAGGTAAATTATAATTATAATCTTTGTATACCTTTAAGGCAGATATATAAAAATTTACCTGTGAAAGAATAAATACGAAAAATAAAATTAAAATAAACTTACTTTCTAACCCCGTTCTCGATGTAGTAGTTTCTGTAGAAGCCGTTCAGATCAGTTCTTATAGGTCCTTGGTATGATATCGTCAAGACATACTCCACGCCAGCCGAAATCTCATTTTGTAAATGTATCACCGCAAAATTATAAATATCATCTATAATCAAAGGTGATTCTTCGCGAAGTGCGACGGTATTTTGACCATTTGTTAAAGAAATATTTGCAGCGGTAAAGTTCAAGTCTTGAGAATGTAGTAAAACAATATCAGTATTGGATCCAGGTACGAAGGTTATGGAGACTACTCCATCGAAAGTAAACGCTCTATTGTCGCCAGTATCAAAGTACGGAGTGATTAATATAGAATAAGCTGAAGGTACAATAGTTGTATTTAACCTATAATTTGTATCCGATTGTGAGTAAACTGATCCAATACAGACGCTAATAAGCGCCGTTATTAAAAATTGCCGCAGCATATCTGAAAGGAATTAAATCAAAACTTAAGTTTCCTGAAGAAACAAAAAATGTGGGTATTTAAATACTAATATGTTGATATACATTTTTGTTTTTATCATCCTTCATGATAAGGATTTTGTAATGCAAATTTTCTTTCCATTTTTACTTGAATCTAAACACGATTTATTTTTCATAATCAACGACAAAAAAAAATACAGAATCATCATTTCAGACACTGGTGAAACTATTTGTTACTTCACTAAGTTTACTTATCAAATTCAATCGATGCGTTAGTTAATCTTTAAGAATTTCCATCATTTACAACAAACGACCACATCAATTTCTATTTTTTATTCCATTATTCTAAGTTTTATTTTTTCATACTTTATCAAGTTGTTTTTTTTAATTCTTTTATTGACTTTAGGGACTTTCAAGTTGTTTGCTTAAATATTAAGTTAAGAATTAGAATTATATAAAAAAATATGTCAAATACTTATTATAAATACAACTTACCTGTCGTCTTCACTACGACAATTTATCAAATAAAATGTTACAAATCTTTAGTCTTAGCAAACGATAAGAATCATCTCAAGTTTTACCTTATCACACTGATAATATTGTATTTTATGTCGAGTATATCTTAAATAAATACTGTAAGGAAGACAATTGTTAATATTTTTAGTGTATTTTTGTTTAATTTTAAACAACATTTAATGCATTAAAAACTTACGTGTTACGTATTTAAAAAAGCCTTAATCACAATGATACATACCTTTTAAAATAAAATTAAAATTAGACAACAAATTTGACCGCCGGTAACCAGAACAAAATATATATAAAATGCGGTATATGCTACCTATGAGCGGAATGTATTCAACTACCCGCAAATTATTTACTTTTGTCCACATTTGCGATGCCGACTTTTATGTTACGATCCTTTTTTAGTGGTTAATTATAATGTTTATCGTACACATAAGTTACGAATAGGCTTTAACAGCAGGAGCTAAAATAGGCCTGCTTATTTCACCTCAATTAACAAACTACAATTTTTAGATTCCACAAGTAGCGAATACAAATCTATATATATATATATATATATATATGAATGTTTGCCTGTATGTCCTTTATAGAATGGTACACTATGCATTTGATAATGTCATGATCTTCAGAGTGTGAAAGCAAGAGTGTTTTGCATGAGCCCACAAAGGTTTCTGAGTTTGTGCAACCAAAAAAAAGCGTAGCAACGAGCACAGGGTATAGCTAGTATCTAATAAATAAAGTGTAATTCAATGGTTAAAAAAAATATGTCAAACTTTCAACTGTTGTTTACCGTCACCGTCAGAAAGCTTTAACGGAAACCGGTAAAAGCAGGTGCTTAAGGCACCTACTAAATTGAAATATCGATTGAATTTTATCTTTACCTATTCCTTTATTATTTCTTTCAAATTAAATATTATTTACATGGCTTTTTATATATCATCCTTTCTACGTTTATAACATGAAAAGTTATTCAGGTCCATCTTTATCTTATACGCTTCAGCCTGTAATATTTTTTGTCAAAAACAATAAACCATAATTTATTGAGATCAGTGATATTGAGTAAGATATTGACGACGCCTTGGCGCAAAGGCAAGCACTGGTTTGTGGCTGTTGCGCACTAGCGCAACCAGCAACCACTAGGTTGCTGGTTCAATCCGCGCACATGACAAACATTTGTATTGGCCAGACAGATATTTGCCGTGGTCTGGGTGTTTGTGTAGTCCTTTTGGGTCTTCCCACCGTGGTAAGGAGAGCACGTTAAACCGTCGGTCTCAGTTGTCATGTAAACCTGATAACGATCTTTACTCATAGAAGGGAATATATCCGCCAACCCGCATTGGAGCAACGTGGTATAAGCCGTCGGTCCCGGTTGTTATCATGTACACCTGATAGCGATCTTTACTCACAGAAGGGAATATATCCGCCACCCGCATTGGAGCAACGTGGTCGATTAAGCCCCAATCCTTCTCCTACACGGATAAAGAGACTTAAGGAAAGCAGTTGGATATTACAGGCTGATTACGTATACTGCCTGCCGTCACTGATTACGTATATTAACATAAGCCTATAACATTCAAACGGATTACACTACGTTTTTCGGATCCTTACATTTCTATTATTCACACCGTTTTATCATAATCAGATTAATTACAAAAGCTTATTCTATATAATATCCGACCCGGTAGACGCATGAATATAAAAGGAGAACTATAACAAAACTTGAGAGAAGTTTTACTTGGCTGTGATTGGTTGAGGCCTCAGTCGGTCTACTAAAAATTCCAAACAGGATATTGCTTACCCCATCTAAGTGGAAGAAATGCGATGAATAAATGGTAATTACCTTCGTTGATATAATTTACATAAATTATTTAAAATTTTGCACTGATGGATCTATGACGAAAATGGATTTTAAATAAAAATCGAAAATTAAAAATTTAAATAATTTATTCATATAATTATAGTAAAAATATTATTTATAAAACTCAGGAACTTTATAGTCTTTACAGGACGAGCAATAAACAGTTTTTTGTTAATATTGTATTACATCATTATTTACAGAATTTTCTACGTAACATGTAGCTATAAAAATAAGTATCACGTATACTTTTAAAGTCATTGCCAAAAATGTGTTATACTGATTTTTATATTTAAGTGTATACTCAGTAACGGCACATAACTGCTTTATGCCCGTAAAGTTGTACTGGAATGAAAACTATTTGTATACATTACGATTCTAAAAAAAATAGTATCACACAAATACTTCACTAAAAATTCATAATGAAATTTTAAATCATGTTTACATGAAATTGTATCGAAAATTAAGCTAATAATAAAGTTTACCGACAAACACTTAACGTGTGTACGGAAATTAGTTATCCGTTTTTTTTACGTGAATAAAATGGTATGCCACCTTACCAGCTTATTGAGACAGATGTTCGTTCCATATTATATGACTATGACATTATTATGGGTTATAATTGTGAAATGTTTTCCGAAGAATAAAATATAAATTATTATAACTTCATGAATTTTTAGAAAAAAAAATCTTTAAAAAAATCAGAAGATGTATCACGACCTATAGATGCCGAAAATGCAAAAACATTAAAACTATTGGTATTAGCGCTTTACGATTTTATTCCCCGGGAGCGTCGATATAGATTTTTTTATTTTATTTTCGTTTACACAAACCTTGTTCTAGCAAAGATGAAGACGAAAAAAATCTCATATTTGGTGTAATTATTCGGAAGTTATGATTTTTTGAACATTTCATTGGATTCATTTTTGTTTATAAATAGAGTTCAATTGTAAGTACGAACAAACCATACGTCGTAAATGACACATTAGAACTACGTACTACTCTCATTGATAAGATAGGTTTATAGATACTTAGCTGAATAGTCAATCTCATGTGTTTTTACAAATAATATCAAAAAAATTCCACTGCTTAAAAAAGTATATCACTTTACAATATTGAAACAACTTGAGTTTTTTTGGGCTATGTCATGGATAAGGAATGCAACGCGACACGACATGATGCAACATGTCACCATACAAAACGACAAATACTTAAGAAAGTTTGTAGATAAAATAACTTAACTACAACTTTGTGTCGCATTATACAGCGTAGCGCAGTCGCATTGTTCGGTAATGGAGAAGAAGTCAAAATACAAAAAAAAGTATAAGGAAGACTAGCAAACTATTTTTGTCCGAAACCATGGCAAAACTTCAATTGTCCGGTAAAATTATACTGATCTGTACTGCTTTATTAATAAATATTAATAATAATAATAATATTAATAATACAATAATAAGTTATATAATACTAATTATTAAATCGACTTAAACGATCAATATTACATATTTTGTTACATTTAATTTATGTATTTATCTTAACAATAAAGCAAATGATGCAGTCAACAATAATAAAACTGTTGGTAAGGCTCTTCCCGCGGAACCTCTTGCCGCTCTTAAAATCGCTTGAGCTCTGTCTGTTCCCCAACGCATGTTAGCACGAGCGCTCTCAATCGCGCTCAGTCCTGTCTGTGCACTAGGTACCGTGTTTTGGTTCGCACTTAGCCATCTCTCCATCTGAAAGAATTATTTTATTTAAGTCAAACAATGTTAAAATCGACTAATTGACTATCCTCTTGGCACAGTTTGCAGTGACCCAGCTTTCTGATCCAGGGATTGTGGTCACGATTCCTGCTTTGTGTCTGGGTGTAATACATAATTATGAATATATAAAGAACGTTGCCTTTGCAATCTAATGACTTTCTTTAATTTCTGTTATTTATTACGTAGTTGCTGTTTTAGTAAACACCATTGACGTCCGTATTGCACCTACGACGTATGTATGTCTTTACAATTATCTCAATAAATTCAGTGTTAGATCGGCTTCCACAGGATTTGGTTAACCTCATTGACCTTTCCTTGCATCATTTCTCACTCGAATAAAAACTGTACGAATCACAGTTATTTTATTATATTAACTAGCGACCCGCCCCGGTTTCGCACGGGTGCAATGCTGATACTAAATATACTACAGAATGTCTTTATTTATGGTGTGAAGCTAGCTTATAACATGGTTATTAACATAATAATAACAACATTCAAATATGCGTCGTTATAGATACGTTGTTACAGAATGCGTTGAAGAAATAAAGGTTCATTGCTCGTTCCCCGTAGGTGATAGCGTGATAATATGTAGCCTATATGTTGACCCGACTTCTTAATAATATTCGTGCCAAATTAGAAGTAAATCCATGCAGTACTTTTTGAGTTTATCCCGGACATACATACAGACAAACAGACAAACAGACAAAAATTCTTAAAACTATATTTTTGGCTTCGGTATCTATTGTAGATCATACCCCAATTATTCTTTTAAAAAAAATATTTAATGTACAGTTTTGGCTTACCTACCATTTTATTATATGTAAATAGATATGCATAAATTTAGTACAAAAAATAACACATAAAACACATGCATTATTTTTCCTTTCTTAGAAACAATATATCGTGTGTGTATATTAAACGTATTGAACATATTGTTATTATTTTTCGTGTTATTCACTCGTACAATAAAATAAAAACCCCCTATAACCACGGCTTCATTGCTACTGTACTAAGAAACCCTATAAAATTATCAGTGTAAATACAAATATGTTTAGATGGTATGACATTATTTGTGAACAAACACAATTGCTTGCAAATGAAAAAGAAACCGACTTTTAATATGTACATCGACCAGTAATACAACGTAGGTAGACGAAAAAATAATCAAGTAAAAAGTACACGTCAGGTCTAAATCAAATTAAGATTCAAGATTAAATAAAAGAGATGACGTCATCAGCTTTCATTTAAAAAATGTATGATTGAAATCGGCTAACGCAGTATAATAATATAGATCGACGAAAATCTTACAACATTGACGCCAGTACCAAAAGATTTGACGATAAAATAAACCTCGATATCTAGTATTATTTTTAACAGTCATGCTTTAAGTGCACAGTTACGATAAGCTTTTTAAAAGTAGCGACTATTATATTCAAACAGACTTATTGTAGTGATAACATCATAGTGATAACAAGTTCTTATTCCAAAATAAGTTCTCGGAATGAAATAAAAAAGTAAATAAAGGTAACAGGGTTGGAAATAAAAGAATATCTTTTAACCGATTTTAGAGAACAGACTCCCTTTTACTTTCAAACGAAAATTAAAGAATCAATAATAACCTATTATTATTTTGCAAATAAAAATTAGTTGCACAACATAACGCCATCTAGTGGCTAGAGAGGTAGATGATGTTATCCGAGTTTTTAATAGATAGCGCTGTACACAGTAATTATAACTAAAATAAAAGGTACATTAGTAATATTCATGTTACGATAAATAGATATAGGAAAAAATAATTTATGTGCCGATTTTATGTTGAAGAAACAGAAAATATTTGAGAAAAATCTTATCAAAAAACAAAAAGTCTATCTATCTTAGCGTTGCTAGATTATACTTCGATGACGACAGTAAAATTCAGATTAGATAATGAGAAAAAAATGTTAATACCCACAAGTTCACCGAGTTTGACTTTAGATAGATTATTAAACTAGCTGTAACATTTGGTGTCAAGCATTGCAAAGAATATTCATTGACGATAAAAAAATTCGAGGCAAGCCCAGAACTTTTATACTTTAATTAGAGTTATGTAACTAAAACTGTTATTGGTCATATAGTTCGGTTTATTTGATATATTTCAATGCTAGTTAAAATACTAGGAATTTTTCTACGGAACATTTTTTACGGAATTTCGACTCCAATTCCGTGAGGCGAATATTTTATAAACGCCATTTTTATTAGTTAATATAAACGTAATAAAAATATTTTAGTAGCAGGCTAAAATTATAAATGAAAAGCCGTTTCTCTTCACAAGGCAAGCACCTAATACGGAATTTTAACTTTCTTGTTAGTTTAATATCAAAAATTGTTGGCGTATATTTCTAATACGTAAATTTTCTCACCTCTTGAAGTCCTTCTTCATCCATGTAGGACGCTAGATTACTCAGTACGTTCCCAAACCACGCAGGGAGAACGACTCTGAAAAAAATATATTTAATAATTTTTTTAGTTTGTGATTGTGATGTTCGTGAAAGTTTTTTGCCAAAAACTCAATAATAACGCTTCTATGAAATTGTATGTTCGTTGTTTTTAATAGATTCTAGTACGTTAGCAATTAGTCAATCATTTCATATAATATTCAATAAATCAATTTATTAAACATTACATGAAATTTATTCATATCACTACATAAACACTAATATATTCGTATTACCTACAGTTGATAATAGTTTAATGAGGATAGTTTTGACTATATCAAAGTGGCATAAGTATGCTACATTATAAATCATTGCTAGATGGTCTTATAATATTTTATTCTTGAATTCTAGCACCTTTCATTGAATCCCTAATTTTATTGTCTTAGCATTAAATAAATCAGACATTTTGTTACCATTGAAGACAATACGGCTGACAGTTGAATCTAGACATTTAACCACATTACACAGTTGCTAATGTTTCATAAGATCTGTACGATTTTATAACTGAACAGCAAATGTTACCGTGCTTATTAACAGAAAGTTAATTTCCAAGTAGATCGTTACAAGTTTATAGACAGATAATTCCTACAACAGATAATAACTTTCAAAACAAAATTTACCTAATGAAATTATTGATACTACACACAAGAAGAAGAAGAAGAAGAAATATACTTTATTGCGCATACAAATTAACATACATAGGTATCTTAAAAACAAAACTTACAAAATAATTAATATGCACAAAGGCGGTTTTATCGCTAGGTAAGCGATTTCTTCCAGACAACCTTGGGGTAGAGGAGATTTTAAAACAAAACAGAGTAGGGTCATCAAAAACCTAACTAAATACCTAAGTAGCTTTACAAATCGTTTATTAATTTTTTCATTTTTTATAGAATGCATAATTGGTCAGATAGGCTCTCCAAAGTTAAATACATTCGCTACCATAAAATCCAGTTATAAATAATTGGCGACAGCTTATTCGGTTATGACTGCCTAAAATGATCTTGTATCGATTCATGCAATTATAGTGTACGTGTAGTAAGAGAAACGGAAATCAGATCATGTGACATATTTTTATGTCCTTGGGTTCAACAAGTTTGCCTACCTTTAGTTGCCTAGGTATACATGACATTTTAAATGCTTTTTGTTTTTTTTTTTTAAGATCACGAGATACAATTTTGTTGCCAGTAACTTTCTTAAAAAAATGGTTCACCTCAATTTTGAGAAACTACTTACTTCCGTCTAATTTCTTCTACATTATTTATAACAAACTGCAATGCGGTTCTGGCATTTCCTCTGTTACCCATAAAGAGGAATGTGAAAGCGTTTACACTGTCTTGAGCCTTTAGATCATCACTAAGAATCATCTGGAGAAACCTAAAAAAAATTAATACATTAAATAAGTTTTAATAATTCGCAAAATGTAAATAATTATCCGCTTAAACCACATTAATTTAAGGACTTGTTTTGAGATGTCACCGTCTTGAATTGGTTAATATTTTTTTTTTTTTGGTTCTATTTTTAAATGATTTATTTATGTATATTGATGTATTTTATAGTTTTATTTATTCCTTTTTACGTTTAATATACACACATTCATGACAGCCAACTAATATACATATTTATTTAAATATTTTAAAATTATTACATATGATGAAAATGGTAAATTTTAAATATCTAACCTCCTTGAAAATACAACAAATGTCTAAACAACAATAAATACGATATGACCTATACAACCAACGCTAAAAATTAGCTAAACAGTCGACTGTTTGACAATTGCATTTATTTGTAACTATTGTAAACGAAACAATGTTAATACGATTAAGAAACCACTATTATCGCTAGTTTTGAGTACACCTTAAATATATGTTAAGGTAACTGATAGTGTATCAACTGCTTGATAGCATCGCACTCAAACAAAATTAATCACATCTGAACCTAATTTGACCCGTAATTATGTAATGATAGTAGTAAAAGTATCATATAATCCAGAATATTAAAATAATAATATAAAAACCTTAATTTTTACATTAAAATATGCGGTTATTTGACAGCGATTGGAATTTAAAAGCTTAAGGATCAATTTAAATAACGGCCGACAAAGCCTACTACATCTTACTGATAAACTCTAATCGCCTATAGGATATTTGAATGCGTGGTTGCAACTAACTAGTAAAATTGACCCTAATTGTTCTAAAAATTTCTCACAAAAGTTTTAGATATTTGGAAGAGGCGTATTTGTGTAATGTTACACAGTAGCTAACTGTTATGTTAACTGTTGAATCAATTTACACTTAATACTCTTGCGTCATAAATTTAGAAGTGCATTGTAATCTGCGAGTAGATGTATGTGCTTCGCTTGGTGTATCATCTACACAGGACTTCATCTACTTTATTATACTGAGGTCGTTGAATGTAACACGTTTTTCGAAGTAAAACTTCTTTACGCATGCTTGAATTACAATTAGTACGTTGGTAATTGTGTGATGAGAGCGTTACGAAAGGTGTGATCGAGCGAGGCGAACGGAAGTTGAGAGGCAGATAAGTTAATGAAGATGAAATAGAGAGTTAAGTTTAGTGTATTACTGCAGGAACTAAAGAAGTTGTACTTCAGTCATGCGGTTTAAAGCACACTCATTTTCTTAGCTTCATCATTATCACAGTACCAATAATTACTATGACAATTGTGTTCGCAAAACGTGTCTGCTGTGGAAACTGCAGGCGTCCATAGGCTACGGTAATCGCTTAGCATGAGGTCTGGAGCAGCCTGACTGGGGAAGTACCTCGACCTTACAGAATATTACAGCTAAATAATACTGTTTTCAAGCAGCGTTGGGTTCCTGTGGCGAGTATGGTGTATCTCCTGGGGGAAATGGGGTAGGGTTGCAACGTGCTTGCGATGCTTCTGGTGTCGAACGCGTCTATAAGTTACGGTAATCGCCATACGCTTGTTTGACCTAGTTGAATAAGAAAAAAACTTACTCTTGTATAGCTCTCTCATCGTTAGTGCAACCGAGAGATCGAAGCATGACGACTTGATCTGCTTGGTTGTTTGAGTTCAGTCTACGATCGTATATGAAACGCCAGGCGTCATATCCGCCATTGAGTATACCTTGACAGAAGACATGCCTCCTCAAATTAGGGTTTACTCTGTGAAGGGAATAAAAAGTATCAGTAAAATTTAAATAACTAGCCACCCACCCTGGCTTCGCACGGGTGCAATGCTGATAATAAATACTATCTACAACAAAAGATACGTTAGAAAACTCTAAAATTATCAGTGTTTCTCTACCATATTATGCATGTTGTAACCTTCCTCTTGAATCACACTCGCTTCAGCCTGTAATATCCCACTACTGGGCATATGCCTCTTTCCCCCATGTAGGAGAAGGATCAGAGCTTAAACCACCACGCTGCTCCAATGCGGGTTGGCGCATATATTCCCTACTATGAGTAACGATCGCTATCAGGTGTATATGATAACAACCGGGACCGACGGCTTAACGTGCTCTCCGAGGCACGGTGGGGAGACCCACAAGGACTGCACAAACGCCCAGACCACGGCAAACATCTGTATGGCCAATACAAATGTTTGTCATGTGTGGGGATCGAACCCGCAACCGCCAGCGCAACAGGTACAATCCATGGCTGTGACGTTGCGTCAACGCGGCGTCAGCTTGGCGGCGTATAGTGACACATATACAATCTACTTAGTGCTCATTAGGCTTAACTAAATGAGCATTTCCAGCAGTTAACTACCACACACGCTAGGTAATCGAAAAATTACCTAATTCATTATTCATTTATAAGTTTTTATATTATTTTGCTCGTATATTAAGATTAGAAAAAAAAATTCTATACAAAACGTTTTGAAGATTTTATTTATATTACAGGCACGATTCTCGCATGCCAAGGAACCATTTACAATAGATACGTCGAAATCTAATCAAATGGAGTAACGGCGTAATATTGATATGAAGGAAATTGACCTAACCTATAAAATTTGTATATGCTATACGTATAATATGAAATTGTTCAGTTTTTTTTTTAATATAACATATACAAGCGGTCATATAGATTCCTAAGGCTGTCTGTGTTTTAGGTAATAGCCAGCTTATAGACAATTTTTTTTTTAGTAAATATCAACTGGCTGTCTTTGTCTTTATTATTATTATATAAATACTTTTATAACTATTTATCGAGAAAATTCACAATACTGCTTATTAAAAATGATAAATTTATTTACTAATAAAATTACTACAGAACGTGATTTTGAATCCTGTTGGAACAATTTTTTTTTTTTTCATATTAATTATTTAGTACCTACGATTTTTAAAAAACTTTAAAATGGTTTCGAATGAAAAATGGATATAGCTTCGTTAAAATATTTTTATTGGATATAATGAAACTAATAATCAAATACAGCCTAATTTAATTATAAAAAAATATGTTTATTAAAAACCGTCGTCAATTATTCCTTTGATATAATAATAATCAAATATTGTTTTTATTCAATTTTATATGAGTTATACACGTATATGAAACGTTTATAACAGATCTATTTTATTACGCCTGAGCTTAAAAAAGTTTTATTATTCTCTAACTAAAATTTGAAAAGAAATTCCAACAATTAAAACTTATAAAACAACTTTTTTAAAACAAATTATTAATTTTTAATGATTAATACCTTGTTCCGTTTGTCCTCAATGCATTGAATCGTGTAATAGCATTTGAAACGCAACCTTCATGACCGATGTCGCACGCAAATGCTAGTATAGCAGAACGGTGTAAGGTCCTTGTTAAGGGCTCTCCATCCTCTACGTCATAGCTTAAGTCAGCGATAACAGCGTCCAGGAATTCGAAGAGAATTTCCTATTTAAATAAGAGAAAAATATATAATACATATACATAAATACATAATACATATACACATATACATAAATACATTACGTAAACGTAATTTCCTGCTGCTCAACGGCCTCTACTAAGATTTATTCCGACGTTGTGGGTCCAAAAACACACACAAAACATAATCACAAAAGCCCTGTGTATTGTCATACACAAATGTTTGCAATGAATGGGGATCGGATCTGCAACCGCCAGTGCAACTAGCCTGTATTTTGACCGCTTCTACGACAACGCGTGACCTCATATTTATATACAAGAACATATAAAAATATAAAAATAAAAGAAAGATTTTGAATTTAACTTAACTGCTGGACAAATGCCTTTCTCCATACAGTATAAAAGTCGGAGCTTAATCCACCACACTGCTCCACCGTGGGTTAGCTCATAAAGTTTCCTACCATAAGTAACGATCGTTGTCAGGTGTCTTTAGACAAAAGCTGAAGTGACGGTAAGTTCAAGGCACTGTGATGAGACGCAGAAGGACATAAACTCGGACCAAAAAAATACTTATATGTAAAAATATACAAACATCTGCCCCTGGCGGAAATCGAACTAATCCAAGAACAGTTGTCAAGAAAATCAACCTTAAGCTTATTAATTTAAAGTCGAATTGGCTTTTAAATTGTTGTTAACAATATTAATAAATATACTTCAATCCATACTTACATCGAATTGTCTCAATTCGTCTGGTAAATGCAGCAACCTATTTCTAATCCAGGTAAATCCAGTGATCGCTGGAAACCAGGAATAGTAGTTCGTGTCCGTTTTAAGGAAGTCTAGAACTTTGAAACCCAAGTTGTACGTTATGCGTTCAGATCTCATAAGCGCGAAGATGTCGTCGACAATCTGTAATCATGCAAAATTATATATTATAACTAGCTGTGACCGCGACTTCGTCCACGTGAAATTAAACAAAAAAGTTATTGTTCAGTTCGCAGAGATATAAAATATATAAATTTCTAAAGTAAAACTAGCCTAAGTTCTCTTCTATAAGCTCCTTATTACATCAGCTATCAGCCGTTTTAGAGATTAGCCGGAACAAGCAGACAGATAGACAGACTGACAAAAATTGTAAAAAAAAAATGGTATATATACCGTGTATACATACATCCATATTCTTTTAGTAAATAACGGTTGTTTTAACATAACAAACAGACAATCCAATTTGATTTATTTGTATAGATAATTATTATAACACTAGAGATTAGTGTAATTCATTAAACATTACGATAAAGTTTTGTTAAATTTTTGAAATTGAAGCTAAACTTTGCTGCTATGACTTATTTTTACTTATTTACTTGTAAAAAAGTAGAATTCTTTTTTAAATACATTTAGCTATGGCGAGGTAAATGTTTTCATATAGTTTTTCAATTTCTGGCTTAAATTCATGCTAATATAATATTAAAACTGCGAAACGAAACGTACATATTTTATTTTTTTGTAATGTGACAAATATATGCATAGGTTGACAAATAATTGAATTTTAAATTTCGTCAACCTTTTTAAAAATAATCTACAAATATCTACACAATACACACGCGGTCGTCTGTTCCTAAAGTAAGCAACTTAATGCTTGCTTACCTATAATAACAGCCGACTGGTATAGCTATATTTTTTTTTTTTCGATAAACCTACTTATGAATAATACATATATAAATAAATATTTATATTACACCCAGACTCGAGGTGGGAGTCGAACCTACAACCCTCGGAGCAGAAATCAGGGTGGGTCATTACAAACTGCGCCAACGAGCTAGTCAATAATAAAAAAATTATATACCGTTTTAAAATAAAAAATATTTAAACCCTTGTTTTACCTGTGCTCTATTTAGGTGGTGAATGCTTAAATAATTATTTTGGAGAGTATCAGCAATCATTTCCCACATATGGTTGTCGTAGTTGACTCGATAGATACCTGAATAATAAATATCCATAATTTACTAATATTATCCGTGTATTTACACGTCTACGCTGGAGTGCATAGAAATATTATAATAATTTCAACTGCAGATTTGTTTTAAGTTTGTCAGAGGGTTTACGATTCCGAACTTTCAAAATATTATAAATTAATGTATTTTTTTATCAACTACTGGTGTAATTGCTGGTGTAGTTATCAATTACTGGTAAATAAATAAATAAATGATAAATAATATTTGGCCAATAAAAATGTCTGTCGTGAGCTGGGATCGAACCCACGACCGCCAGCGCAACAGCCAGTGCTGTGACCGCTGCGCCAACGCTTCGTCAAAAGTAAGTCGTTTCCCTACTACTATTAATTACCCTATTTAAAATGAAAGCCAAACCTCACTAAAGCATCATGCCATATTGAGGCTCAAAGCTCCTTCTGGGAGCTTTGTTGGGGAGGCCCAACAGTAAACGTTTAAGCCTATTTTGATTTTGTTTCTATTAATTTAACTAGATAATTTCAAAAGACAGCAATTTATTTTATTATCTAATCGATTTTTTTTTATTATCAATGTGTAAAGACTAAAACACAATACCTTTTTGTTGCACGTTAAAAATGACCCACTCATGACCGGGATTTTTTGTTATTTCCATTGTGTCACCAAGCATAACATGAGACGGCGTCAGATTATCCCAATTAGTATTATTACCGGTCGTAAAGGTAAGAGGCAACGGCCAGATCTGCCCAGTTTGGTTCGCTGAAGCATTAATGAAGAATCTTTCCTAAAATTGAGTTAAAAATAAGTAAATTACTCCTCCTTACTTTATCAATTGATAGTTACTACACTGAGAACTGTTTCCTTTTCAGTAAGCTATTCTTATTATTAGTATTAGTTTTCAAATTAAGAAGTTGTTGCAAGGCCTTCAGACAGGCAGCACTTATCAGACAGTATAAGATGTTTAATAATAAAATAGCAACTGTAGCATTGCATAATCATTAATCTCCTCCGAGCCAGCTCCATTTATTACAACTTTTTGAGGAACTTTACACTAGAAGAACTTTTTGATTAATTAAAGTCTGACTCACAACTGAATTCAATTGCGATTATGATAATTATCATTATTATTAAACTAGCTGTGCCGGTGACTTCATCCGCGTGTAATTTAACAAAAAAGTTATGTTTCATTCCGCAGAGTTATAAAGTAAATAAATTTGTAAAATTAAAGTAGCCTAAGTTACTCCTTATTACATCAGCTATGAAAGTGAAAGTCCCGTCAAAATCGGTCTAGCCGTTTCAGAGATTAACCGGAACAAACAGACAGACAGACGAAAATTATAAAAAATGTTATTTTGGTATATGTACCGTGTATACATTCATATGAAATTAGTAAGAAGCGGTTATTTTAATATTACAAACAGACACTCCAATTTTATTTATTTGTATAGATAAAATGGACGAGACATTATTTAGTTCAATAATCTTGCATGTGCTTATTCAACAATTTTACCTGCGAAAGTCTCATAACTCCATTATTCATATTGACCTCAACATTAAGTACTGGGTATCCGGGTTGTTCAACCCAATATCGCATTATTTCAGCTATATTCAAATCACTACTAATAGCGTTATCTTCGGCAACTGCTATTGCAAAACTATTATATAAATTTACTGGGAAAGCATGCTCATATGACCTTGAAAAAAATATTATAAGTAGAGATTTTTTTTTCTGTAACATACACGGCGTTAACAATGGAAAATTCTCATTTTTACACCATAGCTTCTATCAACTCCAAATCACGATCGTCTGTTCC
This sequence comes from Melitaea cinxia, assembly GCF_905220565.1. Lineage (NCBI taxonomy): Eukaryota > Metazoa > Arthropoda > Insecta > Lepidoptera > Nymphalidae > Melitaea > Melitaea cinxia. Next base: position 15,461,450 of record NC_059400.1, on the reverse strand, counting down.
TATGTAACAGCCAAATGTTATAACTATACTTTTTTTTATATGTAAATATACATAGAAATAATACAAATATTACAACCAGACTCAGGCGGGAATCGAACCCGCAACCCGCGGCACAGAAAGCAGGGCCACTACAAACTGCGCCAACGGGCTAGTCAAAGTTATAAGTATTAATCTAATTTTACATAAAAATAATTAATGTAATGTACAACAATAAAAATACGTTGTCTAACATATAATTAATTACAAAATTACTTTAAGAAATTGTAAAATGGCCTTAACGGAACATTTATAAGCATTAAATACTTCAAATAATGGTTCGAACAAATTTTGATAGTTTTTATATTGAATTAAAGGTTATTTTATAAGGCATTATTTTGATATCGTTTATATTATCATTTATTGATATCTGTTAAAATACCTTTCAACAAGGAAGTGGTGCAAAGCCTTTTTAAAAGTTGGCTCACTGACAAAATGCTTTAACATAAGAAGCAAGGAAGCTCCTTTAGTATAGCTAATGCCAGAAAAATGTCCAGTAACTTGGGCAGGTGAATTCACCGTATGCTGTAAAGCTCTAGTTGAGGCTGAGGAGTCGGAGGCCAATGCACTTTGTAAGTATCTGATATTGAATTGGTCAGCCAACTCCATCGAAGGGTCAACCTAGAATATATTAAAATATTATTATTTTTTACGTTGTTTTAAGTATGCAATAAATATGCAAAAAAATTTTAGAGCTTCAATTTGTAAGCAATTTTTATCTGATGTTTGAAAAAAGAATATTTTTCTCCGCGTAGATTTGATTTAGCAGGGTGGTCGATCCGGCAGATATTCGTCTAATGTAAGCGATTATAATAACTTACGGATTCTTGCAACTTCAGCACCATCATAGACGCATCGCTGACCCTACTCCCGCTATGAACACAATTTATTTCCACGAGCTTTGGCTACCGTACTTACTACAAGAGCACAATCGTTTTTGAGAACGATCATATCATATATGGCTGTTTATGCTTTAGGTTCAAAATTTACTTCATGAGATATTTATTTTACTTACACCATCCATAGCAAAGTATTCGAAATAGCTCGCAAAACCCTCATTGATCCAAACATTATCCCACCATCGGCAAGTGATGAGGTTACCGAACCATTTATGGGCAAGCTCGTGAGCGGTTATAGTACCAATAGTCATTCTATCCAATTCGTTGGTCTCCCCTACTTCATACAGCAAACGAAGTTCTCTGAAAATCATTTTAAGATATTACTTAGCGAAGAACGAGCTTAGAAAATCAACAAGTCAACAAACAACAAAACATTACTTGTAAAATCAATAAATCAACAAACAACAAAACATTACTTGTAAAATCAATAAATCAACAAACAACAAAACATTACTTGTAAAATCAATAAGTCAACAAACAACAAAACATTACTTGTAAAATTCATTTAATGCGTTAATGTTATGAAAAACTTTAGTATACATATAACAGATGATTATGTTATCAGTTTTATTCCTAATACCGTTTTATATATTGAAATTCAAAAACTAAATTATAATAATTGTATTTGCAGGCAAACGAAGAAAAACCGACTTCAATTATATCGACTAGTAATACCACGTAGGTAGACGAAAAAAGATTCAATATATAGATATCAAAGATTACGCCAATTTGTAATCAGATCTCGATGAAATTTAAATGTGACCACATGATAAACATCAGCTTTCGGTTAAATTAAAAATCATCAAAAACGGTACACCCAGTAAAAAGTAATGCTGATATTCGAGAGTTTCCCTCGATTTCTCTGGGATCCCATCAGCAGATCCTGATTTCCTTATTAATGTACCACATCAGAAATATCCCCTTTCCATAAAAAAAGACTTATTAAAATCGGTTCATAAACGACGGAGTTATCCTCGAACATACATAAAAAAAATATATATACGCTCGAATTGAGTAACCTCCTCCTTTTTTTAAGTCGGTTAAAAAAGAAAAATATATAATTATATTTAGTTTAGTCAGTTACTTTTTTAAACAAAAATATAACAGCGTAATAATTATATGATATTGACTTCATTTCCCCGCGGACTTTTGCATTCATTAAAAATTCAAGTTTTTATATACATACTAGCGACCCACCCCGGCTTCGAACGGGTGCAATGCTGATAGTAAATATACTACAGAATGTCTTTATTTATTGTGTGAAGCTAGCTTATAGCATCGTTATTAACATAATAACAACAACATTCCAATATGCGTCGTTAGACTACTTGCATGTACCCCGTAGTTGATAGCGTAACAATATGTAGCCTTTATGTTGACCCAACTCCTTGACCCGACTTCTTAATAATATTCGTGCCCAATTTGAAGTAAATCCATGCAGTACTTTTTGAGTTTATCCCGGACATACAAACAGACAAACAGAAAAACAGACATTCAGACAAAAATTCTAAAAACTATATTTTTTGCTTTGGTATCGATTGTAGATCACACCCCAAGTATTCTTTAAAAAAAATATTCAATGTACAGTTTTGACTTTCCTATCATTTTATTATATAGATAAGATATCGTTGGTTGTACAACCTGTATGAAACTAAACCCCAGTTTTCAGTAGCTCCAGATGCCCAATCCGGAGACGCAATTTGATCATTCTTCATATTTTCAGCCATTGTATAATATGGAATACCGAAATAATTCTCCAACCACGTAGTCAGAGGTGGACCTACTTGTAGAGCATAGTCACCTTGACCTTGAGCATTTGGTCTAGCAAGAATACGATAAGAAGCATTATCATTATTATTATCCGCGATCACAGTAAACTCCTCGCTGATGTGAATCGTCACTAAGTATGCTGACATTCTAGGTGTTCTGTGAAAGATTTCTTTGATACGATTTCCTACCCTGAAAATAAAAATTAAATAATTTCATCACTTTTATACATTATCAATTGATTAATCCTACATTTCAATATTCTCATCCAATTATGATTTAAATTTATTAAATTTCTTATTGGTACAACGGAAGATTAGTTTCATTTTTGGATATCAAAAACATATTTTCATTTAATTCTTATTAATGCTATATAAAACAAATATTAATGCTATATAAAAAAAAATATCATTATAGGTATAGAATTTTCACATTATTTATTACGCAGTAAATTTAAAAACATTATCTTAATCATCAAAAAATTCCTTTTCAATATCTTTCTGTCGGTTTTTTTTTGTGTCAGTTATTTTATTACCGTATAATTTGTGCATTTTATTATGCCAGTGCTAATTCTGTACTTATTTTGCCAGTGTGTCAATGTAGTTGATAATTATCTTGTAATAATACTCATTAACAAATCATGACATGCGGAAAATTGTTTTTGATTTGATGAGACATAAATATATATACGTTTTCATACTAGTTTCGACGTCAGACTAATTAAAGATTTTTCAAAACATTTCACAGCATTATGAAATTCATATTTTATTGTCACTGATAAATGATAAATGTAATTAGCATGATAAATATTGTGATTTTTATCTTTTTTTGGAAACATACGTCATGTATTTTGTACTTATTGTTTTTGTTATTTTTATTAAGTTTTAGTGTAACTATTATCAATTTCTAGTACTAAATTATGCTTCGGCCTGTAATATCCCACTGCTGGACATAGGCCTTTTTCCCCACCTAGGAAAACTGCTCAACAAGTGCTCTCCGAGACAGGGTGGGGAGACACACAAAGACTGCACATACATGTTATGAAATACGTCATTTTGTTAGATATAATATTTTTTATACTTAAGTATTTGTGTTTGTTTAGGTGATAGGTTATTTTTTTTTATTACAAAGGTAACACTGAAACGTGTGTACGACAGTTTGTAAGATTGTATAATCTTACATTTCACCAGCCGTAGCGCAAGAATCCATAGTAATATTATAAATCTAATATGAAAGTCAGTTTGTTGGTTTGCCATGAAATTTGGCACGCACATAATTTAGGGGCCCAGAACGGACATTGGCTACCTTTCATCCCCTAAAAATATATAGTTCCTGTGGGATAGTGAAGTGTCGTCCCAGACTCAACAGTAACTTAGGAGACATTTCCATGAATAGACGGTCGAAGATCTCACTTTTTGAAATCCAGACCGTCGCCGGTGAAGCCTCGACAAAAGCTAGTTAATTAAATTTACAAAAAGTTTCTAATTATAGCAACTCATTCAAATATTATTTTCGTTTAGGACATCTTGTAAACCATATTTGTGGTTCGACCAGACTACACGTATGGTTCGCTCTCGAACATTCTACAAAAAACTGACAAGCCTAAAGTAGTTTTCCCTTGTGTGTACTCAGACAGTTATCAGGTAGTACAAAGTTTTCCCATATTTCATCCTTCAGAACTTCCACAATCATTGGAATTCGTGAACGTTATGTATTAAGTATTTAAAACTCTAATTTTAAATGTGACGGACACCCTTTTAAAGCTACTTGTCTTATTATTATTTGTATTCGGTCAGTGCCAAGTAAACCCTACAAAACTCCATACAAAATTTGCCTTATGTATATTTTTTATTTTTAGAAAACTTAAAATACTTATTAATTTATTTTCAATTATTAGCCCGATTATTTTTTTCGTTTATATATTTTAAAACAATCATTTTATGATTCAACATCAAAAATTTACATATTCCTATACAAACTTTTATGCCCCGTTTCACCCCCTCAAAGGTAAAATTTCCAAAAATTATAATGAGGCATCTACTCAATACAGATTATAATATTAATATTCAAATTCACGTTTTTGTGGCATGGTCAAAAGTCAATATTAATAGTTTACCTTCGGCTCTGACGAGTAAGTTATTCAGTCGTCAGTAATTGTATCAGGGCATGTTCTTTTATAAGTATATACAATTCTTCTATCGAAACTTACCGTAACTCTTCTCTGATTGCCATATTTGAAAACGTTTGAGTGAAATTTTCTGGACGGTTAACTATTATATCGAAAGTTGATTTAAAACCAGGCTCGTCAAAACAAGGGAACGCTTGTCTTGAATTAGTTGGTTGTAAGTGTGAAGCCGCATACCAACTAGAACAAGAAAACTAATTTTAAAATGTAATCAACCATCAAATATCACTAATTTGAAGTTAATATTATGGTCTAATTCAATATTATTAATTTAACAAAAATGTGATTTTATTATCCCATCTACTTACTGTATTCTTCCATCACTGCCTCTATAACTACCTCGAAAAACACCTCTGCTCAGTGGTGTTTCATTTATGTTACCAATGTATGAGATAGTAATTATATAAATTTCTGAATTGACCAATGTGACTCCTTGTCCTAAGTTTATTCTCAAAAAATGATAGTCTCGAATTCTCTCGATTGGGTTCATTGGGTCTAATATTAATGGCGTACCAGTTTCGTTTGTAACCATCACTGATAAAATTTGTCTTACATTCTCGTGAAGGACTAACGATGAAACATTATCTTTGACAGCCTAAAATTAAGTAATTCAGTACAGAAATTATACAGTCTCATAAGTCTATTGTTAAGAGTGTTATGGTAAAGTACTCACTCTAACAGTTAACGTAACAATACCATCGAATGTAAACGCCTCATTGTTGCCTTCAGCTTCGAAGTACGGTGTCATTTCAAATTCTATATGAATTGGATCTAGATCTTCGGGAAGTCTATAAACCTCATCTCCGACATTATTTCTTTCTAGTGGTTCCTCAACGTCTATAGGGAATTCGGATTTAACTAATACTAATATAGCTGGTAATAGCACCAGCTTCCGAAATAGAGTCATGATACTGAAATATTAAATCATAAAATTAAATTTAGTTGAAGGCCACGTGCGTGGAAAGAATAATCACATTCTCCACCAATGTTTTTTAATAAGATGTAAAATCACTTATTTTATAATCAATACTTTTAGCTACATACATTATAAATATTATATTCGCGTTTAAATTTAAAAGTAATAACTACCTACTTCTACGCCTCACTTGTCCCAAATATGCTTTTCATAAATAATGAGCCATTATCATATTTATCAGTACTAGGGTACTTTATAAAGATTAATTAATGATAACAAAATATCGTGTTTATCTAGCAAATAAAGGTAATAAAATTTAGCGATTATGATCTCGCGCGAGCGACGAATTTATAAAGTTGATAATTTTTATATGATTACAATATTAAATACGACTTTATAGAATCATTCGCATGTCTTATAGTGGAGTAACATTAGGGATTTCACTCTGTAATGTAATGAGCTGAAAGTTTGCTTAAACCTTTATGTTGATAGTCTAAAGGTTGTCTCAAAAGTCTTTTAAGATCGAGTTTTAGTGTCCTTTCATAATACAAGGTCGAACATCTCTGATTCAGATGGTTCAGATGGTGATAATAGATGATGCTTTATTTCGCTGAACTCCAATTCTATCCCTGGGCTTCTGAATCATTACCAAACCAAAGGTTGTCGATTGAACGCTTTTCAAATAATAGATATTCACGTATTAATCACTAACTTCCGTATTTATTCTCTAGAGTCTAGATCAGCCTTTCCCAAAGTGGGCGATAACGCCCCCTAGTGGGCGCTGCAGGCCTAAAGGGGGCGGTAAGAGACCCCAGAAAAAAATGGTGGCGTTGTGTAGAGGCTTAGGGGGCAATTTAAATCATCCTTCACATTAGTTTTTATATTAGAATCGATTATATTTGTTTTATTTTGAATAAATGATACTCTGTCTAAATACTATAACTTTGCGTTTTAATAATCATCCTCATTGGCAGGTGTAGCCCATAAGAGTTAATTTAAGACCTGAGCGCCGCTATGTACTACCTACTGCGCTCAGGTCTCATGTTAACTCTTGAGGGTTATAGTAAAAGTCTCGTTTAGAATTAATATTTAATCTCCGCTAATATACCTCGCAATAATTAATTCAATTTGACGTTAAAGTGGTTTTTAAGTTGGTGAAAAATGAGGGCACTATAAAATAATTTATTCTCAAAGTGGGCAATAAACAAAATAAGTTTGGGAACTCCTAGGTCTAGATCGTAACATATGTATCAATATACATATGATCAAACTCAAATAGTATTTTTTAACAGGAATAACCTTTTACTACTTGTCGGACATCAGTCCTCTCACTAATCACATCTTAGCCTCCCCAGTCCATATTTCTTATACAATCTCATTTCTACCCACAAAAAAATACTAATATATTTTTTTAAAGTGTTGCAATAGTATAAACTAAATAACTATTGCAAACAATATTTGTAACACGAGTTTCGATTCAATATTATATTCTACAAGAGATAATACGACAAACTGAACGTAGATACTAATAATAAATATCTATAATAAATATCTTATAACATACACACACGTCACGTCGTCTGTTCCTATAGTAAGCAACTTAATACTTGTATTACAGGTAACAGCTGACTGTTATAACTATATATATATATATATATATATATATATATATATATATATAATACATATATAAATATATAAATACAAGTATTAGCTACTACTATTATATACACCCAGACTCAGGCGGGAAATGAACCCGCAACCCGCGGCACTGACAGCAGGGCCACTACAAACTGCGCCAACGGGCTAGTCAAAATACTAGGTACTATTTATAAGATTAATGCAATTAAATAAGTGAGTTTATAAAAGTATTAACAAATATTTCAAATAATAAAATATGATAATAATTAAAAGACGTGTACTAAAAAGTCAAGAGGGAACTAAAGCTCCAGTACTTCCTACAGACAAAGTTTAATAAACTTATATTCCTGCTAACCTGCAGTAAACTGGTGTTCTTTAAGAGTCTTATGCTTTTTGATAATGAGACAAAACACTGTTATATGATATATGCGACAATAGCAGTAAGACATATGATTTTTTTTAATCGACTTCAAAATAGTAGGAACTTCTCAATTCGGACTATTTTTTTTTACGTATGTCACTACAAAACGACTCGACTACGACGATGACGATGGCGACGCGATGGCTCAACGGTCACAGCACTGGTTTGTGGTTGTTGCGCTGGTAGTTGCGGGTTGGATTCCCGCACATAGCAAACATTTGTGTTGGCCATATAGATGTTTGCCGTGTTCTAGGCGTTTATGTAGTCCTTGTAGGTTTCCCCACCGCGCCAAGGAGAGCGCGTTAAGTTGTCGGTCCCGGTTGTTACCATGTACACCTGATAGCAATTGTTACTCATAGTATATCCGTCAACCCGCATTGGAGCAGCGTGGTGGATTAAGCTCTGATCCTTCTCCTACACAGAGAAAGAGGCAATGCCTAGCATTAGGCTATTACAGGCTGAAGCGTAGCGTAGCGTAGCGTAGCGTACTTCAAAACTTTTTGCTGGGTATGACGATTTCAATTATTCTTTTTTTAATCGAAAGTTGGTGCTTGTCATGTAGTGCCATTTAAATTTAATCGAAATCTAACAACTACTTTTCGATTTGTATCAAATAATGCGAATTTACTTGACTATTTTTAACTGACTTCAAAAGAAGGTGGAGGTTCTCAATTCGACTGTATATTTTTATAAATATTATCTCAGAACTCTTGACAGGGTAGACTGATTTTGATATATTTTTTTTATCGAAAAATGGTGCTTGTTATATTGTCTCATAATCAATCATAATGGAATTACATCAATTGAAGTTGTTTTTTACATTTGCAATTAAGCCCATATGTTTTTTGTTTTATTGCTCGGCGCCAGTTTAAGGGGTGTCGTAATCTTTGCACTTCTAGTGTTAGAATATAGAAGATATAATATTAGGATTTATATTCTGTATTTAAAAGCAATAAAAATTAATAATTATTATTATGAGTACATTTAAAGTTCAATAAGAACTCTAACCATATATCATTTATATATTGCAGTCATATCTTATCTACAGTCATATCTATTTAAGTCTCATTAACAGTATCAAAGGCGACACGTTTTTGATTATAATTCAAAATAAAATTCTAAATGACGTCAAAGATATTAAATAATTTATTTATTAAAAAACAAAGGCGAACAAAAGTATAGCCGTTAGTAAAAATGATGATAATGTAACAGTAGATGCGCTGCCTCGTACTGCACTCAAAATCATATCGGCGTTGTCTCTACCCCAATTTATATTATTACGAGCGGAATTAATAGCAGATATAGCCGAATTAAATTGTGGTGTGCCGCTCTGTGTACTACGTAGCCATTCTTCATACTGAAATAAATAAAATACGATATAACATTATTTTCCAGGACACTTATATATTGATAAAAGTAAAAAATATTACTGTTCTAAAGAAATCAAAAGTAACAAAAATAGTAAAGTATTCATATACACAATTCTTCAGCAGACAGATAATACATAAAATAAATATGATTTTCAACTGTCAGTTACTATCGATACTTTGAACTTCCTGTGTGTAGAGTTGTGACCAGTGTTTTGACCAGTTGTGTCAGACTACCAATGAGCGAGACCAATTGAATCATTTGTGATCATGGGACCTATGTCGCTGAAATATTGGTAATTTCAAAGTGGCGATCGTGATGTATTCAATTAAAGGAAAAAGAGGTGGTATAGTATAGAATTGTATTGGTGGTATAGTATAGGTGTTGTAGTATAAAATTTGATAATATTTTCTAGTAGATATTATGACTTAAAACAGATATTATTATAGAATACCTCAACAAGTCCAGCTTCATCAAGATACGACGCAAGATTGCTGAGAACTGTGTGCACGGGATTTGGTGGAGCATCTTGCACGTATCTGCAAAAATCCGAATAACTTTAATACTTCACCCAAAGGAACACAGTAAAATTCAATCCCCGATATGATCAACTCATGATAAACTAAACTTAATTCATTTACATCACTATACACACTAGGTAGTCAGAATTATGTAAATGTAGCAGTCGAATAATTATTTACTTAAATGTCAACGAAAGTCGAAGCATTTAGGTATTTATTAAATTGGAAAGGCAAGACATTTTGTGTCATAGTACTTACTATACGTACGTACGTACTTATCCATATTTAAAGTAGGAGTATAACTTACGCTTCTCTGATATCGTTAATACGATTTTTTACGAACTGCAGTACAGTATTGGCATTTTCTGGATTACCCAATAAAGCATAGTTAAAAGATGTAGCTTTGTCTTGTGATCTAACTGCATTTTCCAAAGTCAATTCCACATATCTGAAATCAAGAAAATATTCGTAACTTTGACTTAAATAATTGTCATGAAACAAAGATTTGACTTAGATAGTAATTTCTGAAAAATTGTGTGTTAAATTGTCACTATTTATAGAACTATTTCTTGATATAGTTTAAGCTAAGAAATTTTTTCTTCTATATCTGACTGACACTTTCTCAATATTTAAGTCTTGGGCTAAATAATTATTATTAGTACTATAAGGTCATTAAAGGCTATAAAATACAATCAAATTGAGAACCTCCTCCTTTTTTGGAAGTCGGGTAAAAAGTAAGAAATAATTTAATTGCAGTGTATATATAATATATATTGTAATTTCACATTATCATAATCGATTACTAAATCCTACCTGGTCAATAGCTGTGGATCTCTGGTAGCTCCTAGACCCCTTAGCATTTCCAATTGATCGTTAGCAAAGTTTGAATTTCTAAATCTATTTAAAAGGAACTCAAAATCTTGCTGTCCACCATGCCTAACACCTGCTATATAGACATGACGACGAATTCGAGGATCAACCCTTAAATTTAAAAAAAAATGGTTTCAATAATTAGTTTGCAATTGATTTTAATATATTCGAACACTTGTAAAAAAATATGAAAAATAAATGTTCTAAGATCAAGAAATGCTAAGTATGGACAAAGCTAAGATCGAAACCAAGAAAGCTGGCTCCACCACTTAATTTATTTTTTGAGAAGAGATCCAGAAAACAATTCAATCCAATAAAAATTTCTTAAATGCGACTGGAATGACCTCAGGGCTGTTTTATAATGACCATTAGGCCTTTACCACATTTACTGAAGTCCAGAATGTTTAAAATCTTACCAAAACATGAGATTTACCTTCAGTAGTATAAGAGTCTAAAACCAGTATAGCATTTGTTAACTTTAAAAATTCCATATATTTTCGATTAAGTTGTATCTACTATAAATAACTATATATCATTTACCAAGCATCGTTGTCTCTCATTTCGATGAACTTGTTTCTGGAATTCTGTCTGCAGCCTTCATGTCCGAGATTGCAGGCAAAGTGCATGATTTCTTGTCTTGTCAGGGTTGTTGTAACCGACTCATTACTATCCGGATCATACCCAAGAACATTGATAACTTGACTCATGTAGTCGAGGATATACGACTAGAAATATACATCCATATAAATGATCCAAAAAAATGAGTAGCCGAAATGTATGTAGGCGCGTAACATCCGGACGATTGCACTAAGTGGTATAATGATTATTATTTTGCATTCCTAATTGTCAAAATAAGGTTCGTATAGTTGGAATAAAATAAAATAGAAATATCAACAGTAAAAATACTTTATATGTGACTTTACAAAGTTCACCAGTTCACCGTATATATGTAGATAGATATTGATGTTTGTCGTTGTCTGGGCATCTGTTTGTATTTGCCCTTTGTGTGATCTCCGATATCGGATTTTTATCCTAATAAAGACAATTGAGTGTGAGGCGTACTTTTATTACTTCAATCATGACTGAAACAAGTTTTAACTGCTGCGGACTTAACTTTTTATCTTTTAGTAATTTTCAGACAAAACATGTATCAAAAATACCAACACCTACCTGAAGGTAATTCGACCCATATGCAATGTAATGCGATTCGTAAACGTAATTTTGTGATTTTTTTTTTCATTTATTTAATATTAAAAAGTAGCTCAATTAAAAAATATCAGTAACAATTTCTAACTATATAAAAGTTATTTTAATGCTAGCTTACATGAAATACTTATATATATATAATATAACTATAACTACTTCTAAAATCTTGTGTAGATATACAGTACTACAGTACACCAGTATATATTACAATTGCTGTGTTACTGCTTGAATGATTTCGTAGTGACTTAGTAATGAGACTATAACTGAGTCTGTTTTACTTACATCAAATGTCGCCTGGCTCTCGGAAACGTAACGTAGTCTATTTCTTAGCCAAGTATATCCACTTATTGCAGGATTCCATACGTGATAATTTATTTCTTTACTGAGAAACTTGAGGATGTCAAAACCAACGTCGTACGTTAATTTCTGAGCTCTCATCAAGGCGAAAACATCATTAACGATCTGTAAAAAAAAAACGATTTTTATTTTATATTTAATACAAATTGAAGTAATTTTGGTATCAATATGTATAGTTGTTATTAGGCTTAGTATAAATTAATTAATTTAAAAAAAGGTTTCAACTAATATTAAGTGTCAAACATAATTCTATAATTATTGACTTAACCTCCTGGATGCTAGCGTCATACCTATATTACGTAAAGAATTAAAAATTCGTCCTAAAGTCATCTGTGAATCGGTTGCAGAACTGATCGTTTTGCGGTAGCTAGGTAAGCTTTGTTAACTGACAACACTAAACCCAACACCGATTTGTCTTTGATACATACGTCAAATAAGTTTTTCTTTGGAGCGCCACGATAAAGATGTCTCTTCGGTCAGGTGCATGTGGTAAGAAATCTAAAAATTATGATTCAATCACCTGATATTTCATAATAACTTTGCTTGATTTTTATTGATAATGTACCTACGTAACTAATAAACGTATTATTACTTCACATGGTTATCAATTTTCTATTTTACGGCCAGAAACTTTTTAATGTCATACTGGTATTACACGAGTTTTCAGTCCGAACTATTGCTTATTGTTTATGTCATATATTTATTACATTGGTTCTCAAAGAGATCTTTTTACAGCCTTAAGCGAAGATGTAATCATATCACGACTAAAAGAATCGGACATAGATCTCTCTGATAATGATGAAAAAGATGACACTGCGTATACACCGAGACCTGAAGAAGACGAGGGATCAAGTACCTCATTTTACAGCTCTTCAGATGAGGAAGTGGATCTCTAAATCAAAATCTACGAATTTGTATCCAGGCCAGAAATAGTCAAGTCATACAATCAGTACATGGGTGGAGTGGACATGGCTGATCGCATGCTGTCTGTATGTTCCTCCAGATCACGGACCAAAAAATGGACAGTAAGATTTATTAGTCACATGTTGGATTTGGCAGTACGTATCGCGTGGTTTTTGTTCAAACAAAAAGAAAGCCTAAGCACAAGAAAAGGAAAGTCCTCATAACACCTGTACCGTCGGCAGCAGTAAGACATCACAAGGCTGAACATCTAGTTGATTACAGTGACAAACAAAAAAGATGTCGATTTCCAAAATGTTCAAATACTACAACGGCGTTTTGCACGATATGCAAATTATTTTTATGTAACACACCAAAAAGAAACTGCCACCTGAAATTTCATCAAAAATGATTTAAAAAATATGCCAATGATAGTAAGAAGTTGATTTTATTTTAGAAAAAGTTGATTTATTTTAGAAAATGGTAGAAGTTCATTAGAAGGAGTTAAAGGTTTTTTTTTTATTTTAGAAGATTTTCACTTTGTTCATTGTTGTTGAAATTTCCTATTTTCACGTAAAAACTGATTGTTATGTTTAAGAGTCCCTAATAAAGGCTATATTATGACTAAATATTTTTGCTAATAAATGTTATTTCATAATTCATGCATTTTTATTTGTAATAGTAAAATTCCAATGTAATACACATATGACGTAAGTGTCATGTATATATTACAAACTGAGAACCAGTGTAATATATACATGACATTAGTAAAATCCATATTTTAATAGAAATATTTTTTTTTGTATTTTTCTGGCATAAACAGATCCCTAATATAACAAAATATGTAACTTTTACTCCAAAAGCAAAACATTTTTTTTCTGGAATCCAGGAGGTTAAAGTCTCAAGTCTAAATCACGAATGATTATAAATCTTAAAAATAGTTACAGGTTGTGTACTCAATTGGGTGGGCTAGTGAATGTTTTCATTCCAGACATTTCTTCATGAAAAACCAAACGAAAAAAGAAAAATGTAACACCGAGACCAGATAGATTGAGTAGTTGCGATAAATACATACATTACATATCATATATTGTCATAACCAACTATTTTTAATAGTAATTATAGTAAAATGTGAATATCATGTATGTATATGTATTCACTTGCCTATTTTATGTACATACTTACTTGTGCTCGGTTTAAGTAATGAATAGATTCCGGATCGTCTAACAAAGCCTGCGATATTAAATTCCAAGTTTTGCGATCATAGTTAACTCTGTAATGACCTGAATATAAGAAATATATATAGTATATTGTATTGTATATAGTATATTGTATATATTAGCATATTGTACAATAATACTTATGAATATTTAGTATGTGAAAGTCCAACTGCTAGGCAGCTTCTTTTACATTTTGGTGAAGTTTTGGAGCTTAATATACCCAGCTGCTCCCTGGCGAGTTGGAAAAATAATTGTACCTATCATGTGTAAAGGTCTAGATGTTGTCATAACAAATAGGTCCGAAGGTTTTACGCGGTCTTCGAGGTACGGTTGAAAGCTCCACATAAACTTAGAACCAGGCTAGAAACAAATACTTATGGCGTTTGTTCAACTATTATGTCAAATACTAATATAAAATTAAATCCAAATCTTTGAGAGAGACTTCAAGCATAGCCTATTCCATTGCACGTTGAACGAAGTTGTTTCGGTCTAGTTGAATGGTGTAGCCTAGGTAGACATAATCCTGAACAACTTTTAGAAGGATACCGTCGACCGGTCTTTGTATGACGGAACATGTCAATTTAAGTTATTCTACTTTACATTAAAACTAATATTGGAGTATTAAATACTATTTTACCATGTTGTTGTAAGTTAAATATAACCCATTCATCTGCAGCTTCTTTTGGAATTACTAGTCTTTGCGTTGTCATCATTTGCGATGGCTTTAGATTTGAGAAATTTGGTCCGGATTCGGTAGCATATGTTATAGGTATTGGGTAGATTTGACCAGTAGATGATGTGGAAGGACTTAGGAAAAATCTTTCCTAGTAAAGGAGAAAAAGAATTTATTAAAATGATAAAAATTATAATTATATATGTTTCATAGATAATGAAAAACTGAATAAGCGATTTTTTTTTTAATTAAGATTAGAACAATTAATATTATGGTTTCATTGAATACGAAAATTTAATAAAACATAATTTTTGTATAAATTTACACTATTTCTTAACTTACTTGCGTCAAAGTCATTCCTCCGTTTTCGTAGTCTACTTCTACCGTTAAAAGAGGATAACCTGCTTCGTTTACCCAAATACGATAGTAGTCCGTAAAGTTAAAATTTGAATACTCGCTTAAAGTGCCATCTTCATCTATAGCTCTTGCGAATGCATTATATAAGTCATACTGGTCCGTTGCAGCGTACGGACTTAAAGATGAATAAAATTATAAGATACAAATTGCTTACCAAAAGTAAACTATAATGGAATTCAATAAAGCCTAAATTAAACTTACTTATCCAACAAGAAATATTGACACGCTTTCCGGAATGTTTCATAGGTTATCATATCTTCGATCATTTTTAGAAATGCTGCACCTTTTGAATAACTTATAGTTCCGAAATGTCCAGTCACTTGTGCTGGAGTATTAACATCATGGTTTAATGGAACAGTTGACTGTCCAGAGTCAAAGGACAAGCTGTTATGAATATAACGAGTATTGAAATGCTCATGCAGATCGTACTTTGGGAACATCTAAAAATCAATAATAATGAAGAAACTATCCAACTTTATGAGTTAACCGTACTTTTTACTTCTAAGAAAAAGATTAACCTGATGGGCAGACATATATCCAAAATAACTAGCGAAACCTTCATTAATCCAAGTATTACTCCACCAAAAGCAAGTTATCAAATTGCCAAACCATTTATGAGCTAATTCGTGTGAAACCAAAGTAGCAGCGTAGTGTTCAACTGACATAATTGTTTCCCGAGGATCAATAATCATGTACAATTCCCTGAGAAATAATTAATCATATATTATTTTGAAATATTAAACAAATATTTATAATTTTGTGGTAATAATCATCATTATTACAGATTTTCTGTGTAACAAATTTAATGTATTCAATGATGCAGCATACGCGTTGGATAAATCGTTCTACGATTATGTGGTTAAATAAAAAAAAAAGTGTTAACCTGTAACTGACCATGCCCCAATTTTCAGTCGCTGCTGATGCCCAATCCGGAGACGCAATGTGATCATTTAGAAGGTTTGGGTGTAAAGTGTGATACGGTATTTGGAAATATTCATTAAAATGTTCTGTCATTTTAACTGTCAGATCTAGAGCGTGATCCCCTAAACCTGCTGTATTTGATCTACCTATAATTCTTACTGGTGGAGTTAGAGACGTGTTACTAGCAATGACTTGAAACGTTTCGCTAACTAAGAAAGTCACAAGATAGGAAGACATTATAGGGGTTTCTAAAAAGTTGTCCTGTGTTCTATTATTTGGTAATCTGAAACAAGCAAATAACATCACAATATAACGTAAAAGAACAAGTCTAAAGTTACCGAAATGTCTATAGGTACTCCTATAATAATTGTTTATTTTTGCTCAAAAGTACATAAATATGTTCTTATAAATGAATTGCTTAAATATGTAATTGATAAAATATTTTAGAAAAATTAAAAAATGTTTAAAAAAATCTTTCTTAGTCGCATATATTTGAATATTTGGGACGTTTTTGTTAGTGAAGTAAATGTAAACAATATTAATTTAATCTATTACTTACATGTCAGTGCTTTCTACACCAGTATTGGAGAATGTACCCGAGTAACTTGACGGCTTTGAAAGATGAATTTTGAACACTGCTTTAAATAACGGCTCATCCCAACACGGAAAAGCTTGCCTTGCATTGTATGGTTGAAAGTGTGTACCTGCATATATTCTACAACATAACATAAAAATTTGAGAATTAATTTAGCCTACCTCTACAAATATTTAATAAAGCGACTTAGGTAGGTCAGAGAAATATTTTTAATATGTACATAGTAATATATTCACTGTAATATTTCTATCATTTTATATTCACCTTTCAACTCCTTCGTCATCAATATACCACCCTCTCCATAGACCTCTCTTCATTGGCCCCTCATTCATTGTACTAGTATAATTAATTATTAGTGTATAATTACTGCCAAGGTCAAGTGCTTGTTGTAAATTTAGTCTTAGGAAGTGATATTGAGGTACTAAAGTAAAGGGCTCGTCAGTATCCAAGGGAAATAACTGCTCATTTTCAGAAAGTAGGGAAACGGAATTTATTTGATCGACATTAGAATGCAGAATCACATTTGTAACATTTTCTTCTCTAGCCTAAAACAAACAAATGTATCTAAATTATCTTTTTTTATTAAAGAAAGTATCCCAATTACTCTGTTAATTTAACTGAAACCGGGCAAGCAAGCAGCTCAAGCAGTTTTATGTGCTTGTGGTGAGTAAGGGATCAAAGCTTCTGGCTCCCCAGGAGGATACTGTCGGCAACACGTTTGCGATGCGTCCGGTAAATCGGCCTATAAGCTACTTACCATTAAGTAAACCGGACGCTTGTTTGCCGACCTATTTAATAAAAATAATAGATATTTATTTTTCAGAACGCTTATACAAAATTAATCAACCTAATACAAACTTTTTGAACTATTCTTCTTTTTGTCTTTATCGTGAGTAATACTTCCAAAATGTTAAGAAGTGGTGGCAAAAGTAAAGTTCTTACCTGTATGGTAATGAATTCCAGTCCATCGTAACTAAAAGGCCTGTCCTGTCTCTCAGCAAAATACAAATCGATGTAAATATCATAATTCAAAGGCACAACATTTTCTGGTAATCGATAAACGTTTTCAGTGTTTCTAGACACTGCCGAATAAGATAAATCTGGCAGTTCTTCGATTTCTTGTATCCAGAATGGATGTTCAGCATTTGCTGTGGTTAAAACCACGATGCCCAAAGTTAGCCATAACCAAAACATTTCTGAAATACATGACTGATTTTAAGATACCGCAATTTTGATCAAACAAGTAATATATAAAATAAAAAATCAAATCTAAATATAATTCATTTAAATGACTATAACGGTAGAAAGTGATATCAATCGAGCTTATTACATTTCAAAAAATGTTTGTAGGTAGATTCAACTTAAATTCAATATTTTAAAAATTAATTCATAAAACTGTACTAACCTCCCTAAAGAAATATGCTAAACTACGAAAAAAGCTAGATAACGGGTTTTATTATCCTTAATAATATTTTTTATGTTACGATACGGATAAGTATGGAAATGAGATAAAATTTAATTATTAGATATTAGCAAGATACCAAATAATCTATATCGTAAAGCATAAGTCAGGCAGTCTGTTGGTGAGGCTTAGAGCATAAAATAATAAATAAATTATTTACTAATCCCTTATATGTAAAAGTAAAATATATTGGCACCAAAACATAAGCTAAATATCGTAATAATTATATTTTTCTAAGTACGCTAATTTAGTTAATAGGGTTTTTGTTTTGTTCAAGTGTGTCTGAGTTCTATATGATACATACATATTTATTTATTTTTATTTTTTATTTATTTATTCTTAATGTACGCCAAAATACAGACACATATAAAGAGAGATACAATACTAGGTGTACAAAGGCGACCTTATCGCTAAATTCTTCCAGATAACCTTTGGGTACTGGACACGATACAATAGCAGCGGTTAGAAGTGTGCACATATTAAGGAGGAAAAATCAATAATAAATAACTTAACTAACTAAAAATACGATGCATTATCAGACATACGTAGAATAAACTAAGATATGATAGACTTACATAAATACATAAATACATACACTTACATAAATATAAAAAACTTATATATAAATAAGTAAATATTTTAGTATATAATATATAAAACACATATACATACACATATATATACATATATACATACACAAATATAAATATATACATACATATATACATATAAACTACAAATCACGACAGTTATGATATACATATACCTATTTTACATATGTAATAAAAGGCTATTTTATAACATGAATACAAATTTTCAGGGAGATTTTCCTTAATCACCTAGATTGGGGGATTTTGGAATGGAGTAAGTGTTATTGGTAGTTTTTTTATACAACTAGGTCAGGAAACCTGATGGTAAGCGATTACGACGTCTGCAACATTAGAAGCATCGTAAACACGTTGCCAACCCTACTTCGATTCTACTCTCAGGAGCACTGGTCACCTTATTTACCACAGGAATACAACACTGCTTGAAAGCAGTATTATTTAGCTGTGATTTTCTGTAAGGCCGATGTACTTCCCTAGTCAAGCTTCTCCAGATTTTGAGCAGAATATATCCTTCTGTGCCCTACTTCAGTTAATTTGTAGTGTTAGATACACCACATTCTTAAGGTGACATTAAGAATTGTCTGATTGATGATTGATTCCTATGACATTCCACTGTTGGATTTTCTTCCACTCTTACTTCATGAAGAAGGTAGATTCAGAGCTTAATCTACTATACTGCTCCACTACGTGTTAGAAAATTAAAAACCCCTACTAATGTTATGAATGTGAATGTAAGTTTGTTTGTTACGCTTTCACGCGAAAACTACGTAAGCGATCATTATGAAACTTTGTACACATATTCTTTGTAGTATTAGAAGTAACATGGGATACTTTTTATAAAAAAAAAAATCAATGCGAGCGAAGCCGCGGATAAAAGCTAATATTAAAAAATAAATGTTTATCTTTCAAAATTGTGACAAATGTTTTTGAATTTACTTTTTATGGTTCTTATAGTGGTACTTTTTTATATTGAGAGTATTGTCACTTTTATTAACCGACTTCTAAAAAAGGAGGAAGTTCTCAATTCGACTGTATTTTTTTTAATGTATGTTACATCAGAACTTTTGACCGGGTGGACCGATTTCGACAAACTTTTTATTAATCGAAAGGTGGTGTGTGTCAATTGGTCTCATTTAAATTTATTTGAGATCTAACAACTACTTTTCGAGTTATATCTAATAATGCGTTTTTACTTGACGCTTTTTTCGTCGACCTACGTTGTATTATACCACATAACTTTCTACTGGATGTACCAATTTTGATAATTCTTTTTTTTTTTTGTTGGAAAGGGGATATCCCTAGTTTGGTACTATGATAAGAAAACCAGGATCTGATGATGGGATCCCAGAGAAATCGAGGGAAACTCTAGAAAATCCGCAATAACTTTTTACTGGGTGTATCGATTTTGATAATTTTTAATTTAATCGAAAGCTGATGTTTATCATGTGGTCACATATAAATTTTATCGAGATCTGATAACTACTTTTTGAGTAATCTTTGATAACGCGTAGTTACTTTATTATTTTTTCGTCGATCTACGTTATATTACTCTTCGATGTAATTGAAGTAGGTTTTTTTTCGTTTGCGAGCAAACACAATTATTTATATAGATAAACTAGCTGACCCCGCAAAAGTTGTTTTTCTATATATATTATTAACCCCCTTAATCCCCCTCCTCATAACTTAGGGATCTTAGGAGTATGAAAAATAGGTGTTGGCCGATTCTCAGACCTACCCGATATGCACACAAAATTTCACAAAAATCGGTCCAACTGTTTCGGAGGACTTTGTTAACTAACACTGTTAACTGACACGAGAATTTTATATACAAGATTTTGGTGAAATTCTAAGTCGTAGAAAAGCTAAAAACATTATAAGCTGATTAAACGACGTTTTAGCACAATGGTCCCAGAACTGGCTTAAACTGCTGCTCTGGCAATTGCGGGTTCCATCGAGCCCCATGCGGCATATATATGTATTGACCATACAGATATTTGCCTTGGTCTGAGTGTTTGTGCTTGTATATTGTGACTGTTTACGCACCCTCGATATAGGATTAAATTCAAGTGGTTTCTGTTGGGTAAGAGGCATTTGTATAAGAAGAGTTACATAAAAACACATTAATATATAAATTATTTATTAAATGTTAATTTACAATTTATTATTTACATTGACATAAGTAAAAATGTATAAAGTGTAATAATTAATTTTTGCAATTAGTGGAACATATGAGCAACTAGTGCTACCAACAATAAGCTTATGGATGCAGAAATTGTAGCTGAGGCGTTTCTACTTCTAATAGTTGTAAATATTTCTGTTGCCACGTTGTTGGCCCATTCGATGTTACTTATAGCAGAGTTGATAACGCTAAGACCAGAATTGAAGGCAGTACCCAGGGATAGCTGTTCTCTATGTAACCATGCTTGGAACTGTAAAAAAAGGTAGTTAAGTTGTGTGAAACTGAAACCATGCGTAGGTTCATATTATTGACGAGACCCTCTAATTTTAACAGTTATAAATTAATTTGTAAATTACACATAGTATTAACAAAATCTAATTTTTTTTATACATTATTAGAAGAATTAAATAAAAATGGTACCACATTATTTTTAAACAGAATTAATGGAATACTTTTGATAAGTCGTCATGATCACTTTATAAAATTACGTTCACGGTCATATACTCACTTCGACTATCTGCTCGAAATTAGTCAAATAAGTGGCAAGAGCGTTTACACAAACGTTAAGTCTTGCTTGACCGCCATATCTGAAAATTATGTAAAGAATGTTATTTTCTCATATAATATTTTTTTCTTTGTTGAAAATAGTAAAAATGGAATTGACAGTTATAAATATGAAAAAACACGTACGTTTGCCTTATTTCTGCATAGTTTTGGTATAAGAAATCGAGAATAATTGGAAGATTCTCTCTATTACCCTGCAGAGCATAAGCGAATGCATTCGATTTGTCGTGATTTCTTATTAGGCTGTTGCGCATCGAAGCAGTTAAATAGCTGTAAAATATCAATTATAATATTAGAAATAATTGTGTTTGTTCGCAAACAATTAAAAAAACCGACTTCAAATACGAACAAGTAATATAACGTAAGTCGACGTATATATTAGAATAATATATATATATATATATATATATATATATATATATATATATATATATATATATATGTATATATATATATATATATTTAATTTTAATTGTCTTGAAACTTACTGTATAAGAGATTCTCTATGTCTAGTACAAGCCAGAGCACGTAACATTACAACCATATCAGCGGCATTTTCTGAAGTGGTATATTTTTGGAATAAGAATTCATAGTCTGAAGCATTTCCATAGCGAAGACCGGTACAGTAAACGTAGCGGCGCGCATTCTTTGGGACTCTGTGAATTATAATGAAATAATATATATACATATGAGTTACTTACCATTCATGAAACATTATAATCGTTTGATGTTGGAATTACCAAGGATTACCAATTCTTGACCAAGTGAATGGCATATCTGTCAGATATTTGTTTTTAATCTAGATATAGGCAATAAATTATACGCATAAGGAATTATTCGCATAACTTACACGGAACTAAATATTGGAAAGTATTTTTCTAAAGCTAACTTGTAGAAAAGCAGATCCTGGCAAAAGGACTACAAAAGTTGCACCGTTTTCTAAAATTTGAAAATAATAAAAATTACACTTACAGGTATGAAGCATTGTTTCTAAATTGCCTCCATTTCTCAAGACTATCACTTATACACTCTTCGTGACCGAGTTGGCAAGCGTAATTCATAATTTGCATTCTACTCTGAATAACGGAAAATGAATCATTCGTTCTCTGTTCAAAACCTAATTGTTGAACAGCGCCTTCTAATTGCTCCAGAAGATAGGCCTATGGTAAAAAGAAGAATAAAATATACTCCAAAGTTATAAGTCTTTTAATATTTCAATATAACTATATATATATATATATATATGGAAGAAATCGCTATTTAGCGATAAGATCGCCTTTGTACATTTTGTATTGTATCTTTCTTTATATGTGTCTGTATTTCGATGTACATTAAGAATAAATAAATAAATAAATGACTATTTCAGTAATATAGGGAAGGGAAGGTAAGGGATAAGTAGAAAAAACTTATATATAAGTAAATAACTTAAATTATAATTAATATAATGCATACTTTAAGATGAAGCCACGACACCGTACACACCATATTATACTTATTTAAAAATATTCGGCAGTCAAAATTTAATGACACTAATTAGTCATGGCTCTACTTCAAAATACCTACGTCAAATTCTTGATGAGCTCTTGGTAAATGTTCCAGTCTTCGTCGGAGCCAGTCTAACTGTGATAAAACACCATTCCATACATAGTAATCGCTTTCATCCTTAAGGAAAGATAGCACGTCAAATGCACGTTCTATGCTTATTTTATTGGCTCGCAAGAAAAACATGACATCATATGTTATCTGTAAGGTAAAAAATTAATAATGTAATTTGGTAAAATCATATGGAACGTCATTTATTTATCACGACAGCGTACCTGAGCACGGTTTAATTTGTGAATCGCATCTTTGTTTCTACGTAATTGAGACGCAATCATTTCCCAATTGTGATCGTCGTAGTTAACTCGATAGTAACCTAAAGCAACAAACATGTAAAATAATAGATCTACTATCAAAATAGTTAAATGTAATCTTGGTGATCAATCACCTAACATAAACACTCTTAAGTAGCTAAAAATAATAATTATTATATTTCAAAGATATATTTACCAGAATGTTGAATATTAAAAATAACCCAGTGGTGGCCAGGCGGTTTTTGAATATTCACTGTCTTATTTGAAAGTACGAAACTAGGTCTTAGATTGTTAAAATTAGGGCTGCCTCCGTGAGTCCAAGTGATAGGAATATGCCAAATCGTATCAGGAATAGTACCAGAAAGTTGAAAGCGTTCCTGGACAATTTTTCTTTATTATTAGTTATCTATGGTTTATTTAAGATATAATATGTACTTGAATATATATTAAAGTTATCTCGTTTATATTTAAGAAAAAATGTATTAAGTACTTTAAGTCAACTTTTAAAACATGATTACATTTCATATTTATGCCAGTAAAAGCAAAAGATAGATGTCTGCAGTGATAATTACCTGAGTTACAGATATGCTACCCGTTGCCATGTTAACATGGACATTTAAAACAGGGGCACCTGGGTTCTGTACCCAGCTGTTGAATACATCGCCAACATCAACACCAGGGTAAGTAGTTTGGTAGATGGGATCTTCTGCACACGCTCTCCTGAATGCATTGTACATATCTTCTGGATAGCCTATACCATAAGCACTGGAATATAACATTTTTTTTACTTTTATGTAATTTAGTGTCAGTATTGCTAGTGAATTACTTTTCATTTTCTTACTTGGCATTTAAATAATATCTTAAAGCGGTCCTGAAGGTTTCATAACCAACGAAATGTTGCATTGTTCTTAAAACTGATGCTCCTTTAGCGTAACTTGATGTACCAAAATGGGAATCGATGGAAGGATTGCTTGCAACTACTGTCCAATTCATAGGTTGCACACTTGGACTAGCATCAGCACTTAGTGCACTTTGCACTCGATTAAGAATAAAACGGTCTTCCAACTCTAGAGATGGATTGGCCTGAAATTTAACATGAAATTTAAAGGTAGTCGATATAGACCTAATTAAAACAAAGGATGTCATGCCAACTGAAAAAAATTACCCAGTCTGCGGCAAAATATTCAAGAAAGCTGGCAAAGGACTCGTTGAGCCAAAGGTTACTCCACCAGAAGCAAGTTACCAAATTACCAAACCATTTGTGTGCAAGTTCATGTGCAATAATGGTGGTAATAAAAATTTGGTCTAAAGCATTTGTATGATCTTCATCATACAGCAAGTATGCTTCTCTAAAAAACATTATAACTGTTAGACAAACATTTTTAAAGCAATAAAAATTAAGTACGTTTTAAAATACTGAGAGATATCAAACCTATAGTTAACCATTCCCCAGTTTTCCATAGCACCAGATGGGAAATCAGGCAACGCTATGTGATCATTTTTCATTGGTATTCCTTGACCCATATCATAGTAGTTAATATTGAAATATCTGTCTAATTCTTCTGTAATTCTTACACCCATTCTAGTAGCGTAATCATGTTGATCAGTTGGACCTTGGCGAGAAATGATTCGAAAAGGCTTTTCAGGTGTTGAAGAAATTTCAGTTGTAACAAAATCGCTGACATGGAAAGCAACTAAATAAGAAGAAATAATGGGAGTTGGTAAGAATGTTTCACGAATACGGCCTGGAGACACCCTGCACAAAATATAAAAAATGTTATGAATATATTTAAATGTTAAGTAGTTCGACAAAATTAATATCCTATCATGGTTACTTTTTCTTCAGCTTGAATTGACAAATTCTTAAAGGTTGCTAGTACTAGTTATAAATGTATATACTCACACTTGGGTGGAATTAATAGCCATATTAGAAAATGAAGGTGAAAGGTTTGCATCGCGAGTAATAGAAATAACAAATGGACATTTGAACTGTGGCTCGTCAAAGCATGGGAAAGCCTTCCTTGCATGATATGCTTGAAATTGTGTTGTTGCATACTCCCTAAAAAATGAAATCGGTACATTATAATTGTGTTTGCTTACAAACGAAAACATACCCAATTTAATTTACATCGGCAAGTGATACATCAGATCTCGAACAAATTTAAACGGGACTCCACGAAAAACACCTGCTTTTGTATAAAAAAGAATGATCAGAATCAGTCCACACACTAAAAAGTTAAGAGTTAACACACACAGAGAACCTTCCCCTCTTTGAAGTCGGTTAACAATAAAGATACTTCGATAAACAAAATCATAAAACTTCTTTTGAACAAGAAAGAATCTTACCGAATTTCATTACCAACAAAGTAATATCCTTTATAAAAACCACGGTCATAGGGATTTTCATTGATTTGACCAACATAATTAATTGTAATTGTATATTGACCAGATGTAATGTTGGATGCGAAGTTAATTTTTAGCAGTTGGTAATAACTATCAGTTTCGAATGAATTCGGAAATTGAAGGTTGACTGGTTGGTTGTTTGCATCCACGACACTCACTGTAGTAATAGAAACTACATTTTGGTGCATTACGATTTGCTGGAGTGTTTCACGTACCTGAAATTAATAGTTTTTGTAATAAAAAATTTAATATAGTTTGGGAGTGTGAGGAACGGGGTGCTGAGTTCCTCGTCCATCATCGCAAAGGGAAGATCCAATTAGCATGATAACATTGTGTAAAAGCTAAAAATAATTAAATAAAAATTCAAGGAATTATTTTGAGCTACGCCACATTAAATTTATGATATCATGGCACGCTTAACAGAATTTTAGATAATAATCAGAAAGATAAACATTAGTAATCTTATAGGTATAATTACTTAAGCATATATATTGATAATACTGATTATTTTATTGAAAAGCTTATCTAAATATGTATCATATTTTCTCATAATGATACGCTTTTTAACAGAAGTGCCATAAATGATTGATATGTAAGGTCACTTTTACAATTGATATATTGCTATTATTTTTTTCTTCTTTTACATTCTGAAACTTGAATATCAATTGTGTAACGAAAAAAAAACACTTCAATAATATCAACGAGTAACACTACCTAGGTAGACGAAAAATTCAAAAATAGTCAAATAAATACGTGTTATCAAAGATTACTCAAAAACGTCTTATCGCATCTTGATTAAAAAGAGTCATCGAAATCAGTCCACCCGGTAAAAAGTTCCGAGGTAACATACACTAAAAAATACAGTCAAATTGAGAATTTCCTCCTATTTTAAGTCGTTGATAAAGCTCAGATTCGTACTTAGATTTTTTAACCGACTTCCAAAAAAGGAGGAGGTTCTCAATTCGACTGTATTTTTTTTTTTTTTTTTTTTATGTATGTTACATCAGAACTTTTGACCAGGTAGACCGATTTCGACAAATTTTTTATTAATTTTTTTAATCGAAAGGTGGTGTGTGCCAATTGGTCCCATTTAAATTTATTTGAGATCTAACAACTACTTTTCGAATTATATCTAATAATGCGTTTTTACTTGACGCTTTTTTCGTCGACCTACGTTGTATTATACCACATAACTTTCTACTGGGTATACCGATTTTGATAATTCTTTTTTTGTTGGAAAGGGGATATCTCTAGTTTGGTACCATGATAAGGAAAGCAGGATCTGATGATGGGATCCCAGAGAAATCGAGAGAAACTCTTGAAAATCCGCAATAACTTTTTACTGGGTGTATCGATTTTGATAATTTTTACTTTAATCGAAAGCTGATGTTTATCATGTAGTCACATATAAATTTTATCGAGATCTGATAACTACTTTTTGATTAATCTTTGATAACGCGTATTTACTTGACATTATTTTCGTCACCTTACGTTGTATTATACCTCATAACTTTTTACTGGGTGCACCGATTTTGACGTTTCTTATATAAATTAAAAGCTACTATTCGTCACGTGGTCCCATTCAAATTTAATTGAGATTTGATTCGTAATTTGTGAGTTATATCTAATATTGCGTATTTACTTGACGGTTTTTTCGTCACCCTACGTTATATTAAACGTTATATCTTTTTACTGGGTGCACTGATTTTGATCTTTTTTGTATAAATCAAAAGCTAATACTTGTCATGTCGTCCGTTTTAAATATGATTGAGATATAATGAGCAATTTTTGAGTAATCTTTGATGACACGTATTTACATGACGATGTTAAGACGACTGTGGTCATGTTCAATACTTTGCCACAACGCCATCTATCAAAATGTAATGAAATTACTTCGTTCACTATCGATCAAATTACAATATTCCACTAGAGTAGAGAGTAGCAGTTTATTCGTTATAAATATATTTGAGCTTTTAATTTTTGAGTTATCGCTAATACTGGGTATTTACTTGGCTATTTTACGTCGACCAACGTTATATTAACCTCATTACTATTTTACTGGGTGGATCGATATCGATGATTCTTTTTTTAATCGATAGGTGGTGCTTGTCATGTGGTCCCATTTAAATATAATTGAGATTTGACTCGAACTTTTTGAGCTATATCTGATATGGCGTATTTACTTGACTGTTTTTGGAGTTTTCTCCTTAAGAATCGATTTTCATTTAAGGCCCCGGAATGAAAAAATTGAACAGTAAAATCTACTGAACGAATGACCTTGTTAGAGATGGCGTTCAGACGTTTTCTAATAACGCAATTAGGTTCCGATAGGTGGCGTTATTGCATTCATTTATTTACAATTTGATATAGTAATAATATATTTCTTAGACTAGTAAGCCTTTTTGTGCCTATTTAGACAGTTGATCTGAAGGGGTAAACTCCAGTCGTGCATCGGAGCTGTGTGAAAACATGAACATTACATATTTTTAATAAAAAAGACATAAACCGTAATTCAATATAAATCCGCTTCAACTAAAAAACCCGCCGTAATAAGCGATGTCAGCGCTTCGCGCGAATCGACGACGGGCCTTTTATGAAATTTCTGCCTACAATCGCTAACAAAATGTTAGAAATAACAGTAGAACATTATATAATTCTACAATTTTATAATGTCGCGTTATATGGAATACGAACAAAGTATTACTATTTTTTCGTCGATCTACGTTGTATTACTCTTCGATGTAATTGAAGTCGGTTTTTTTTTCGTTTGCGAGCAAACACAATTATTTCAAGCAAGATTTACAGCTAAAAAAAATATTTATCATTTATATGCTTATAGCTAAAAGGTTAGAAAGCTAGTTAAAATAGACACAACTGCTTTGAAAACACATTATAAATCCAAGTATGAATATGATAATAAATTCAAAGAAAAGAGTTTTTTAATGCTTATACTACCGGATACTTTTGGACTTACCTCAACGTCAACTTGTACTAAACCATTAAATCTAGATTCAGGCAAATAGACATCAAGATCAAGGTACATATATGTAGGTTGTACGTTGTCCAATAGCCTATATTGTGGGTCATCAACATTGGTGCTATATCCAATCATTTCGAAATCTAACATGTCTTCATCTGGTTCCGCGTGAGCGAAACCCAACAAGAGGACTATAAACGCGACCTTCAATTTATGACCTAGAATAATTTAATATTAAATAAAAATAATGTTCTTTTCTATTTTTAGCAAAATAAATGATGAGAAAATTAACAGATACACACATGCACAATAGTTACTAATTATAATTATCAGTAATACTATTAAACTCTAAATTAAATTTAACTATACATTCAATGATGATGATGATGACTATGATGATGCGTTAGTAATTTATTATTTTTCAAGTAATATTTAATTACTTATCATGAGTGATAAAGCTTTATTTTATATTCCCACTTACCCATGTTGGTCGCGGTGAAATCTATTGCTCGACTGAAATCGTTAATCTATTTTTTTTTTTAATTCCAATTTATCTTTTTTATTTTATCTTTAATCAATTTTACTATCTATAATGTTTCAAGCATTTCACAGTCAATTACAGTTGTATGTAATTAGAGATAACAGTTTTAATGCAAGTATAACTCTTTTGTATAGACTTAAAAAGTAATCATAGTGTGTGTAATCTAATATCTAATTTGCTAAGGCATTCGAAATCCCATGTACATGAATGATGACACCAGCATTCTGCCTCTTGCTGCCGAGCTTGCAGTGGACGATGCTAAGGTGTTTGTATTCGTACTTCAGCCTATTCAAACGCCTTTGTGGAACTTCCAAAAAAAAACTGCTATATCATTACATTGCGCAATATTTCACCATTTACAATTAATTTGTCTAAAGATGCTCCCTTGTTTAAATGTTGAGTTGGCTTTATATAATTTTATCGAATTTTTTGGTGCTGAGCACTTCCGAAATAAGTTTCTTTTCCTTTATATTAATTTATTATGTCGTTTATTTTCATCATATACAGTAATAGCAAGGTTACTATAAACCACATTCCATCTAAAACTAATATTTATATTCAATAAGACAGATTTTTATGCTTTGTTTGGTTTGTAACCATTAATGTTATATCTCTCAGTAATCTAAATCGGTTTATGGTACAGGCTATGGTTGAGTGAGAGATGACATGTAAGGTGAGGTCATGAGGGAAACCAAATCCAATGAAAATCGATCTAACACTAAGTTTATTAAGAATATTTTAAGTATACATAGAAGTAATGAATTCATCCGCATCAGACAAACAGTAATTTCATAAGAAGTCCGTATCAGGCAAATAACAATTTCTTAATAAATAAACCAAATTAAAGGAGGTTATTAGTTTGCAAGACAAAAACATTGCTGAATGTGCGAACCCGTACAATCAGTAAATGAATTTTGCAATTAATTACATGACGACTCGGCCAGTAGGTGTGCGCACGCACACCTGCTGCAGTGACGGTCGCTGCGCCATTGATAATCATTTTTTCTCTCGTATTTGCTAAGTGATCGAACGCCACATTTTCAAACGTTTTTTTCTAAAACGGTGAATATATTTTTTTTAACCCGTAACTATATTATATTTTCGTGATCGTCGCTAAGCGTTCCTCAATATAAGAAAAGTGAGTGTTGATCTTCCCAAAACTGGGTAAGTGATATTTTAATGTCGCAGGCAATTGAAGTAGTTTTTTAGTACAAGTAATCATGCTATAAGACCTAATGTTTGTATTTAATAGTATACGCTTCAGCCTGTAATATCCCACTACTAGGGCATAGGCCTCTTTCCCCATGTAGGAAAAGTAGTCAATAGTACAAATCACATTTAAATTAATTTTCCTTAGATTTCATCGTCTTTCAATTCTACCCTCATTTTTAATATATTTTAAAATAATTGTAGATCTTATCATAAATTAACCTATTTTTCAAAAATGTTAATCTCCACTTCTGGTTTTATGATTCCACTCGGTGCTTTTTTTATAACGCAACGGCTTTGGATGTTCGCAAAGAGTACTGGACCCCTTATTATAATAATAATATAATAATATTTTGATGGCGCATTCCACCCTCGAGCTACCGATTCGTCTGGTTACCCACTCCTGCTGCCATCGGTCGCCAGCGGTTTCCAGTACGCGACTTCCTGGATCACTATGTACGTGGCGTGGTGCAGGAGAGTACCTTAATCGACTTGGCTTAGTTACTTGTGTAGGTTAGGTTAGGTTAGTGGTTAGCCGGCGGGGCTGAGCACGTAGCTAAACCCTTCTGGTTATTAGGTGTCATTACCACCGGGTTGAATATACCTATAATTATATATTATTTATTACCTATATATTTTTAAATAAATTGAGTTGTTTGCGTGGAACCCTGTCGTCTTATTTTCTTCCTTAGTAGACAGGGGAAACCATGACAACATCCATATGCGTATATATAGTAAAAAGCGGCTATTTTAATATTACAAACTGTCACTCCAATTTTATTTATTTGTATTAAATGAATAAAATGGAATCAGTTTATAACAAGGTGTTTGATTTCATAATAATTGTGTTTACTAGCAAACGAAAAAAACCGACTTCAACTACATCGACAAGACATACAACGTAAGTAGACGAAAAAAATTAAAAAACGCACTAGTCATCACTACGATTTTCGAAGGTTCCCCTCGATTTCTCTGGGATTTCATCATCAGTTCTGGGTTCCTTATCAGTATAGTACAGGGATATCTCCTTTTCAAAAAAAAAACGATTAATATGTACGATTTTATTTTTGTGTTACCCACACATTAGGAATTCTAAACATTTTTGAATATCATATCAAAAATTGACCGCTCCAGCGGTCCTACCTGTTATTCCTAATGTGTGGGTAACACAAAAATAAAATCGTATATATTAAAAACAGCATGGTGTCATCTCCTGTCAAAGTTTTTCATTGTAATATGAAACGTTGAATAGTTACGGGTTTCTGTAAAGAACTCACTATAGACGGCGCCACGGTTCGCTTAAACCGAAAATAAAATCATCATATCAAAAGTTTCGATCTAGCGGGTACATCGTTCCATAGCTTAATTGGCTAGAGCGCCGACACGGTCAGTTGGAGACGCGGGTTCGAACCCCGCTGGAGCGGTCAATTTTTGATATGATATTCAAAAATGTTTAAAAAAAGAATTATCAAAATCAGTTCAGTCGGCACGAAGTTATCCCCGAACATAGATTAATACATATATATTTATTTAACCATTACCTGGTATTACGTTTTCTTGGCTTTCTAATAATTAAGCATCGTGAGCATCCGCCATTTTAAGCAAACAATGTTAATTTTTGATTTTAAACTTTTAAACTATAATTCTCATTGATATTTGTAACGTAGAAAAAAAATATTACCAAATGTTGATGCTACTTTGTGATCTCTTCTAGTATTGAAGTAAGAAAATAAATATTAATAAAAACTATTGAATTATATAAAACAAGCCTATTTTTTAATATTTCTGCTCATTTATTCAAGTAAATAGTTAAAACTTACTTGCTAGAAGCAAACATACTAGGGGATACCAGTTACGTATGTCAAATTTACGATACCAGTTTAGGGATATATATATATATATATATATATATATATATATATATATATATATATATATATATATATATATATATATATATATATATATATATATATATATATATATATATATACATATACGGTCGAATTGAGTAACCTCCTCCTTTTTTGAAGTCTGTTAAAAAGAGCTTATTGTATTTTGTACGCATTCTATGTAAGTACTGTAAAATATCTCGTATAAAAAGTCCTGAGAAATGGTGAAAATTGGTTTAATTATTGGAATGAAGTGAGGAATAAGGAATAAAACCGTCTTGGCCACAAAATTATTTATTAAAAATAATAATTGAAAGGTAATATTCAATATTGTATAAAATATATCAAATTACATACTTACTACTATTATACAATAAAATTAATAGCAACTGTTACAATAAAAGTAATAATGCTTAGATTAATTATATTAGCTGAGTCTGGTGCGTCTGGTACATCTGGTACGTCTACATAACCAGTGTCAAAGTACCTAACGAATTCTTCCACGCGACTTTGAGCCCACGCTCGATTCTGTCTAGTCGTTGCAAGCCCCTGTATGCCAGTATTATAGGCTCCACCCAGTAATGCTTGATTTTGATCCAACCATGTTTGGAACTAGAAATGATAATAACATAGTATTAAGATACCTTAAACATAAGTAAATATCAAACGTATTAAATTAAATTGTTAGATATAAATATTCACCTCAGCAATCTGTGCATCAGTTCTTAATCGAGTTGCAATACTGCTTATTGGCGTAGCAGCACTACCAAGACTGTAATATAAGATTGCGTTGAATTAATTAATTGTAACAATGGAAATAAGTTTACAATTTTATACGGATATTTCTAATATTACAACTATAATAATAAAATATGTATAATATCCATGTACGTGTACAGCGTATCATCAAACTGAATTTATGGCGTTAGTATTGATAAATAGATAGATAAATAAATATGTATACGATAAATTGTTTTTAAGTTATGCAACTATGTGTCTATGTTTTTGGTAACATCTAACTGATATCGATACATTTTTTGAAATAAAAAGTTACACGCGTAAACAAATCTATATTTCATGCGAGTACATACTCTGTACACACATACATAAAACTACCAACTACGCCAAAGGGCCAGTTGACTTTTTAATACTAACCATATTTTTATTTTTAACGTAAATTACTTATACCAAAGTAAAAATGATACATACTTATTTATGACCTGATTAATGTTTGATCTCAACCAGGTAAACATTCTCATTACATTTTCTTCATTGCCAGAAATTGCTGAACTCCAAGCTGTGCTAAGATCTTGTGCCCTGATGATGCTGTTATTTGGTGCTACAATGGCGTTCATGAAGTTTTCTAGGCTGGCCTGATTTGATGTACATCCAGCGGCCTGTATCATAACAACAATTTCGCTGGCTAGGTCTTCAGCGAGGAAGCGATTCCAGAAGTAATCAAAATCTTCAGCTGTCCCTTGTCTTAGACCGCTGCAATAGACCCACGGGCGCATATTTGCTGGTATACTGTGAAAATATTTTGAATTAATTTAAATTTCGCGTGCCATCAAAGAGGGAGATTTAAAATGTCTGAAACCTGTCCGCTTAAGTTTACCTTCCAGTATTAAATAATATTCAGCTAGTTGGTCTGTCAGACTGACGGCAAACATTACCTATTTTGTTAACCGACTTCCAAAAAGGAGGAGGTTCTCAGTTCGACTGTATTTTTTTGATTTTTTTTTATGTATGTTACATCAGAACTTTTTACTGGGTGTACCGATTTTAATAATTTTTAATTTAATCGAAATCTGATGTTTATCATGTGGTCACATATAAATTTTATTGAGATCTGATTACAACTTTTAGAGTAATCTTTGATAATGCGTATTTACTTGACTATTTTTCGTCTATACCTACGTTGTCGATGTAATTGAAGTCGTTTTTTTTTTCGTTTGCCACAAACACAATTATTTTATAAAACGAACAACACCTATACATTATATAACCTTATGAATTTTTGGTAGTTACATAATTAATGGCGAATTTAAAATTAGTAAAGCGCACTTGCACGTACGTCCAACACATGTCTGTATGTATGTTCACAAAAACGATCGCTCTATCAGACCGACACGAGCAGTTGTGTCGCAGAATCAGTCAAGAAAAATTTTAATTTTGCCTTTCTTGTAACTATTAATTTTATATTATGTTACATTTACATAAATTTGCCTCTCTAAATAAGTCGTGAGCCTCGGTACAATTGCATATATTGTAAAAAGATGTATAGTTTTTGTAGCTACCAAGATTTCAAAACTGATCTATTGTAACTCGTTAATAGGTAGCTTCTACGTGCGTGGTGATATTGATGATGATATTTACAACAAAATTGTACTAAGGTTCATTGAAAATTGTTCACTGGTTTTTTTGGAATTTTTACTCAGACTAGACTATAATTTTTTGACAAAACCAGTATAAACGAAATATTACTAAGAATTTTTAAAATATAATATAACTTACAAGCCTCCATTTCTCCAACTGTCAAAGTTTTGCTTAGCAGCTGTCATGCATTCTGTGTGTCCGTTATCACATAGGAATGACATAACGTACATTCGAAGTAAGCCATCCATAAATGTATCGCTTGCAGAATCAGCATAACCAAGTCGCTGAGTAATAGCAGTACTAACATTCCTTATTTGACTCTGAAGAACACAAATAGATCATCGCTATAACAAAATGTTAGCGAAAATTTAAAGCATAGTCAAAAATCGTGAAATACTTAGGTATATAATAATTAAGTATACAAATATTAATATTTGCATTTGTTTTTATTATATAACGTTGCACGTTATAAAGGCAATGTGGAGGTGTTGTTGAGGAATCATTGTGACTATCGGACCTATAACTGTACTAAATTATACAAAAACATATTTTATTAATATATATGCATTTCATTAATTTCCGAAACTCTTTATATTTATTGTAACATGAGAAAAAACTTAATAAAAGGCTAACCTGTAACCTTAGTAGATTAGAATTATCGTATGCCAATCGACTAGCTGCAAAGTTAAATCCTGTAATAGCAGCAATCCACGGGCCATAAGCATCTTCCATTTCCAAGAACGATAAGATGTTAAATGCCTTGTCATAAGTCATAACACCAGCTCTAGCAAAAACGAATACATCATCAACAATCTGAAAGAATGGAATTGAAGACATCAAAATCAAATGGTTTTATTTAAAATAAAAATAAAAATCAATATCGTTTTCTAATGTTTACGCGAATTTCACTCATTATAATGAACCAACTTTTTCGGATTAATCGCGATTTATTAAGTTTTTTAGATACCTAGCGTTTCATATACTTTACAGCAAAGAGAAGGAAGTCCTACAGTAACCATGATTGCAAAGTATCCGAAACGTCGGGCATCTAAAAAATTTAATAAACTGCGACAAAATCCGAAAAACTTGTTTCGAAAAATTCAGTGATAATGTAAATCTAGTAAAGCTTTTTTAAGTTATAATTACCTGCGCTCGATTCAATTCATGTATTGATACTCTTTCGGTATTATTTCGCAAAGCTCTGGTAAGGAGAACCCAGTTATTATCATCATAGTTGACTTTGTAATAACCTAATGTAACAAAATATAGTGGAAATTAATTACTGTTATAAAATACAATAATCTAAAAAGTAGGTTATGAATTTACCAGATTGCTGTTTATTGAAAATAACCCATTCGCGTCCTTGTGTGCCTCTTTGAATTGTAGTCACTTCTTCCGTTAAAAATTGTGATGGTTTTAAATTATTAAAGTCAGAAGCTCCTGCTCGGGTCCATGTGATCGGAATCTCCCAGAGGCTGGGAAAACTTGACACTCCCGTATCGCGTTCCCAGCGTGCCTAAAATATGGTCAAATTGTCAAAATTTATTTGATAATTGTAAAATATATTAAAGAATGAGTTCATTGCTTGATTTTTACTTGTAAATGAAAGTTTGACGCTAACAAAAATAATCAAAACATACTATTACCTGAGTTACAGTCATTTCACCTGTTTCTTGACTAATATTGACGGTCAACAAAGGGTGACCGGCCTTTTCAGACCAGCTCCTAAAGTATGAATCTATTGTAATGTTGCCGTATTGAGAAAGCGCACTGTCTTCTATTGCTGCTTCATCCAAAGCTTCAAACAAGTGATTAGGCTCCGCCACTCCAAATTGTCTGTAGATATAATTATATATTATTATTATTTTTATTTTCTTCTCTTGCTTCTTTATTACCTGACAAAGTACGGTATAACTATAATCTGTTTTATTCTGTGTCTTAAATATAATTTGACTAATTTTTTGGCGAGCATTTTATATTTAATCTTCAGTGAAGTAAGTTTGTTCTTCTTTTCATTTTTGTCTGTCTGAATATATTAAGACCACTATGAAGTTAATAATCATATATCAATAATAATAATCATTGTGGTTCATTAATACGTAGTGCGATTTCGTGTATTATTTTTTATTAAAAAGTAAATATATTAGAGTAGGCCAGACGGAAAATGTTGCAGCCATGAATTAAGTGGCAGGTATATTTAATTTACATATATGTTGTTATAGTACGTGCGTGCCTGATGATCGCGTGGGATGCGGGCGACGGGAGGCGGCGGGGAGCACCAGTGACGGTGCGAGCGCAGCGGCGACAGATTCAATTATTATCCGCGACGCCGAGCCGTCAGCACTAAATGTTTTTATCCGCAACGCCAAGCCATCGCCAAGTCCATAGTTTTATATATTTTTATAATTTATATACAACAATATATGATATAAAGAAATACAGTCCATTTCATTAACCAGCATCGGGTAACCAGTTTTCCCTAACCACTGCAGCACAGGGCACTAGCCCCAACATATTTATATTCATATACATATAATTATATCATCTTACCTATTGGTAAGATACTTGCGAAGTCCTTTCACGAAAGTTTGTTCACCAAGTAAATGTTGAGTCATTCTCAAAACTGAAGCACCTCTTGCGTAGGTAATAGTGGAGAAGTGGGCACTAACAGAAGAAGGACTATTGACAGCCGGATTAGTGAGGGCGTGAGCTGTATCAACGGAGTCAGACAACATAGAAGTTTGAAGCTGCTCTACAATGAATCTAATATCATATCCAAGTTCAGGAGCCACCTTGAAAAATAATATTAATCGTTACTAGGAATAGACATATGATAACTTGAAATTTTCTGTATGTATAAATGTAGACAAACCGATTGTGTTAGATAGTATTGGTAAAATCTGGCAAATCCTTCGTTCAACCATAAATTGTCCCACCAAGCGCAGGTTACAAGATTACCAAACCACATATGTGCAACCTCGTGGGATACTATATTGGCTACACGTTGCCTGTAGAAATGATTGGAATTTTGTGGATCGTAGAGAATCAGAGCTTCTCTGCAAACAAAAAAAATACCAAAATTATCGTTACATTATTCAACCAAAAAATAACATTATTTATTATTACATTATTATAAACATACCTGTACGTCAGCAATCCCCAATTTTCCATAGCACCAGCTGAAAAATCGGGAATAGCAGCTTGTTTCATGTTTATGTTTTCAGCCATAGTGTAATATGAAATATTAGTGTATCTTTCCATAGCGTCGAGTAAGAGTTCACCAATTTCAAGTGCCCATTCGCCAGTATTATTAGCATTATCTCTAGCATATATGTCAAATGGACGGTTAACATTATTGTTAGAAGATACTCTTTGATAATGAGATACTATAAACGCAACTAAATAGGATGAAGTTAGAGGTGTAGTGTAAAAAGTTTCTGCGATCCTTCCATTGCTCAGGCTAAAAGAATAGTAACAATGTTTTAAAACTAGTTCAATGTGAAATTATCTTGAAATTATTATATTGAAAAGTTACTTACGTTGAGTTGCTTCTGATCGGCATATTTGATATACTTGGACTGAAAGATGCTTCTCTATTGATAGTTATATCGAAATAGGCTTTGAAGGAAGGTTCATCGTAACAAGGAAAAGCTTCACGAGCATGACCTGGCTGGAATTGAGTAGTGGCCATCCACCTATTAATTGAAATAATTGTATTATTACTAAAGCATACCTATACTGAAATATATTTATTCTAATAGTTCGTTAACTTCTAAGACATTTTGTAAAGTGTAGATGAATAAAAATGTAAGTTCTATAAACATATACGAAATTTTTCCAAATAATGTCATTTAAAATTTAACATTAAATGGGTAATATTGACAATCACTGTAGTGTATCAGCGCGTGTGCTGCATGGACGCCTAGAAACCTACGATTGCGGGTTCGATTCCCGTTCGGGATGAATACTAAGTTGTATATAACAAATATTTGCTTCAGGTATGGGTGTGAATCTCCCCATCGTGCCTTGGAGCTCACGTAAAAACGGTCCCGGTTGTTATCATAGATAACAAGCGGTCGTTACTCGCAGTAAGGAACATATCCACCAACAAGCAGTAGAACAGGGCGATGAATTAAGCTCCTAGATAACTCTTCTCCAACATGGAGGAAGAGGAAGAGACCAGGTTTTATTATTTACACGTATCTATCAAGTATAGCATTACAGTATCTAGAGTCCCATACCTGTGTCTGATACGCCGTGATTAAAAGTGCTTAAGGTACTTAAATATGCAGTGTCTGCTTTAATTTATAATTATTTTGAATTGTAAATTAAGCTAATAATTTGATTTATTTCTGTAAAAGCTAAACATTTATCTCAGATCAGATCTCTTTCAGAATCGTATAACCTTGATTTCATAAACTACAATGACAATAAAAATAGACTATACGATGCTTCGCCTAGTAGAATAAATTTTAAAAGATAAACTACATACTTGTCCATCTTAGTATTTAAAAATTGGATATAGTTGATAGGCAAAACCATTTTTTTCCTTAAAAAAACTTCCGCCATCTTTAATTTAGGTTCTTTTAGTAAAAAAACTAAATATTTTTTATGGATTAAGACGATTCAAAGGCTGAGAAGTTAAAGCATTTCATTACTAATTTTTCTTCAAGAAATCCAACTAAATTCACGACTGAATTATTTGGAAAAATCTTACGAGTATGTTTGTATAAATTTACCTTGGTCCAGTAGAATCTCTGTAGTAACTTCTATAGAATCCTCGCATATCGTCTTGGAGACGACCAGTATAATTCACTGATACAACGTACTCCGTATCCATTTGTAAATATTCAGTAGTACGAATTCTTAAGAAACTGTAAACTGGCTCACATTCAAATGTATTATTAGCGAGACTTATTGATTGATTATTTAAAGTGACGTTTAAAGAGTGAATTGTAAGGTCGTAACAATGCATAACGATTTCACTAACGTTCGCCACTGTGGGCCTTATGTATATAGAGGCTTCACCGTCAAAAGTAAATGGTTGGATAGGAGGAGTAACAACATCAAAATACGGAGTCAAACTGACTACGTATCGGGATGGTCGCGTGGTGGTGGGCAGGCGATATGCTGGGTTTCGCATCATTCTCCAATAGTCCACCCACTCATCTTCAGGTATCGGTATGGGGCTCAAAGCTGACAGGCTCTGCAAGAGAGCTGCCCCTAATATGAAGGTATACCAGCGAACAACCTTTAATAAAAAAATGTTATTAGAAAATTACAAATGACGTAGTTTAATCTAAATGTATAAAATCGTTGAGTCATTATCACAAAATCTCAAAAATCGCTGCACGCATAAAAATGAAATTCACTAGAGGGGCATCCACTAAAGACTGATTTTTCAACAGAACAGGATTAACGTTCTGTAACTGAGGTGGTAGCGTGTCAGATACCTCTGGCCAGACCAACCGCGTAATGCTGTCTCGCTCAGTACCTTCCTAAAACGGTTTCCGCTACCAGAAAAAGAGAAGACTCTAAGATAGTTTATAATTAGTAAAAGTCCAGTAAGAACGGATTTTGTGTGGGGGGGGGGGTGCCTCAAAGTTTCTTACAAAAGTCCTTCATTATTTGTGCTACAAACTAAAAATCGTCCGCTCATAACGGATTTTGTGATTTGACCAGATTAATTTGGTCTAAGGGCGCTCGAGATTCGCTATGACAGTCCTTCCTTTTTAAGGTACAAACACACACATACAGTTTTTAGTTAATAGACGTCACCTCAGAACAGATTTTAAAAAATTATACCTCTAAGAAAGTGAAATAGTGGTGGAAACTTTATATGACAAGTCTGTCGTTTTTTTAAATTAGAAGCATGAACTTTAATTTTTTGACTGCTAACTAAAAATTAATAAATTTGTTTTTCAGCATTTATAGCCAATCGACCCTACCCTTAAAGTTATGAAATAGGTGTTGAAAGTTAAACCGTTTTTTTTTTCAGAATACGATTAAAACTGAGTAAACACATTTTTCAGATTTTGTGAAAATTCTAAAATGTAATAATATAAATTTGTAAGGAAGTCCAAGATGGACTTAGATGGACTTCTGAAGTTAGAAGCTTGAAACTTTGTTAAAATTTTGCATGATGAAATAAATATTTCCATTAAATTTATCAAAAAATTGCATGATTTTCCAAATTATTGATAGTTTAAAAGTAGCATTGATATCAGTTCTTGAAAAAAAAATACTGATAAGCCAGTAAGAAGTAATTTCCGTCTTTATTAAGTTTTTATGCCATCGGATAAGAAAGGCAACATATATAATTATGATACAATCAGTAGTTCGGGTTATAGATGTTTGTACAGATAGTCGTGAATGTTTCAAACAACGCAGTAGAATATTGATCAAACAGCTATAAAACATCAAACCCAAAAATTGACTGGCACACTAATTCATCAGAAGCCATAAAGATATTTAAGGCAAAGCTTTGGTGTACCGGTTACAGCACAGTTTTTTGTAGATATTGGCTATTATTTGTTCTTTGCGGGCTCTTAAAGTCAAAGTTAATGTCCTAATCTCGAAGGTACTGATAAATCACCTGCAAGCTTTCTAACCTACCAAAAGAGTTTCATTGTATGAAGACAGAATTTAGTTCAACTGGCACATTTGAGTCACGTCCTAATTTTCTACGATTTTATTTGATAAAGAACGTGGCTAAGCTAAGTAACAGTGATGACTCACTTTTTTGACATGATTAGACTACAAGCAAGGTTAAAAAGCAGGCATGGAAAAAATTACAGAACACGTATTCACACGCGCTTTCCATATAGAAGAACTAAACGCGCTCTAAATCGATTTTAATAGATTTGGAAATACGGGTATTAATATTATTATTATTATTATATTGATTATCCATCTATTATATATTTTTTTAAATCTAATTCTGTACAACTCCAACAAAATCTTGATAATTATTCTAATAAAGTATTCATATCCTTTTATGTGTTCAAATGTTATTTAGAGTACGTAGTTAGCATATTAAAAATGTAAATCGCTATCGTTTAATGAAGTTTATTTCCAAATTTTTATCACTGATTACGACATTTATTTAAACTCTTGTATCTTGTCATTACTATATTTTTAACCGACTTCAAAAAAAGGAGGAGGTTACTCAATTCGACCGTATATATATATATATTATGTATGTTCGGGGATAACTCCGTCGTTTATGGACCGATTTTGATAATTCTTTTTTTTTTTGTTGGAAAGGAAATATTCCTAGTTTGGTACCATGATAAGGAAACCGGGATCTGATGATGGGATTCCAGAGAAATCGAGGGAAACCCTCGAAAATCCGCATAAATTTTTACTGGGTATACCGATTTTGATGATTTTTAATTTAATCGAAAGCCGATGTTTATCATGTGGTCACATTTAAATTTCATCGAGATCTGATTAAAACTTTTGGAGTAATCTTTGATAATGCGTAATTACTTGACTATTTTTTCGTCTACCTACGTTGTATTACATGTCGATATAATTGAAGTCGGTTTTTCTTCGTTTGCCTGCAAACACAATTATTCTTAAAATGTTTTTGTTATTATTTTATTTTTATTAATAAAAGTTTTTGGGAGTTTACTCTTAAGAATCGATTTTCATATAAGGCCCCTGGTATAAAACAAATATTAAATCTACTGAACAAATGACCTCTTTACGTTTTTGTAACTGACTTCGTTTATTTGATTCGTTTATTTACCATTTGATATGATAGAAATATTTTTATTACGCTACTAAGCTTTTTTTGTATATAAATCTTTTTCTTAAGCTAGTAAGCCTTTTTTGTGCGACTTTAGACAGTCAATTTGAAGAAGTAAACTCCAGTCGTGCGTCGGAGCTGACACACACACACACTTTTTTTTCACTTTATATTGTTTTGGATCCGAAAATATCGAACGTGAGTAAAATAGTAATACTTCATATTCCTTAAAAATTATTGCTTTCAAGCAGTGTTGTATTCCTTTGGTGAATAAGGTGACCAGAGCTCCTGAGGGATTGGGGGTCGGCGTCTATAAGATACGGTAATCGGTTACCATCAGGTGAGCCATGCGTTTATTTGCTGACTTAGTTGTATAAAAAATATACAATCACACGTAGTGGTAGAGAACAACTTAGAAAGAGTAAGCATCCTCTAAAATACGTCATCGCATATATCTATATACCTACATTTATACATGTCAATAGTATTTACAGCTTTATATTTGAAAACAGTCATTAAAATTCATAATTTGATAAAAAAATATCCATCATTTCGATTGTTGCTTTATCTATCGGATTATATTATAGGTATTGCCAATGCTACGATCAAGGTCATTGAAAGTGTGAATTATGTTAATTGTTGTATAAATGAACAAAAATTTCAAAGTACGTATATATTTTTATTATTTTTTAAAAATAATGAGTTTTTTTAAACTTTTATTATATTTATAATGGTAATTATAAGTTATCTTAATTATTAAGAACAGAAGCATTATTATAAATATTAATGAAATATAAAGAAATAGATCCAATAAATATGAAAAACTGAATCTTTTCAAACAGACTTCAAGATTACTTAGAAAAGTAAATTTACAAAGTATATCTTAATATAGACTATTATAGTCATTTTCTAGCCTTACCGAGATTCGATAACTAAAGACAATTTATTATCTAAACTTTTAACTTAAATGATCATTGTAAAATCGGTCGTAGTATTTAATTATAGGCGAATACATTAGACTTAATAAACTTTGTAAAGTCTGAAACTTAAGGTTACGACACCATCATTCTATACCATAGCAAAGTTAATGTGACTATCATATAAAGTGACGTCATAACGTCTATATAAGTTCTGGAATGGAATGTCAGTAGCCATCTTGAAAAATTTTATTTGATACACAAAATGTTGGTCTAGACGAGTAATTATTCTACTATTGCCATTGTTTTTTATATATTATTACACAATTATAGTAGTATTTTATTTTTATGCTTAAGAATTTTAACAAAAATCATGTGTACTTATTGTTTACAAATAATTACAACAAAAAAAAATTATAAATTATTTATTCATCGACGATGTTTTGTAAATCGCAATTAGCGTTTAAGTTTATATGAGCTTAAGATATTTATTATATTACTAGCTGTGCTACACAGTTTCACCCGCGTTAAATTGAGGAAAAAGTTTCTGAGATATCGCGTTTAAACAAACAAACAAACTTTTCAACTTTATAATATTAGTATAGATGTATAATAGATTTGCTCGCAAAGATTGTCGTGTATAATAAAAAACGGTTGGTTATTTCATTTCTATCTGAACGGTAAGTACTCGGGTACGGTAAGTCGGTTTTCCCGATTTTGCAGGAATTTCGGGATAAAAAGTAGCCTACATATTGCTCCATAACCTTTTCTATCTTCTAATGAAAGTCTCATAAAATCGGTTCGGCCGTTTTGCAAATTATCCCAAAAAAGCAGAAAAACAGACAGACAGACAAAAGCTTTAAAAACGATTGTTTCAGTATCGTATAAATAAATACATACAGTTGGTAAAACACAGTTACTATGAAATCACAGACAGACATTTCAATTTTATTTATATGTAATTATGAAGGTATAGAATAAAATTATATTAAATTGTCTAGTATTTAAATATAAAAAGTATTTTTTTTTATTATTAAAAATTATATTCATTATTGTGTAATTGAGTGGGTCGAATTTAAACCTAAAAAAAATTATAAATAAT
Organism: Melitaea cinxia; assembly: GCF_905220565.1. Taxonomy (NCBI): domain Eukaryota; kingdom Metazoa; phylum Arthropoda; class Insecta; order Lepidoptera; family Nymphalidae; genus Melitaea; species Melitaea cinxia. The sequence continues at coordinate 15,416,701 of NC_059400.1, read as the reverse complement.
TTTACATACCATTTTCGCTGGGGTTTTTGAATAAACTAACATCAAAATCTTACTTTTCAAAACATATATCAATCGTTATTATCAAAATTCGTTCTAATCTAATCTTATCATTATTATTGTTAATGTAAAGTATTTTAAAATAAATATATTTGATCAAATATTATAATAACAATTGACTAGCCTTGTAGACCATTCGGATATTATAATTATTAATCTCTTATACTATTAAACGAGCAATTCTTGTATATATATATATATCTATAATATATATAAAAGCGAAAGGTCACTCACTCATCACAAAATCTCCGAAACTATAACACCTACAAACTTGAAATTTGGCAGGTAGGCTCCTTATAGGACGTAGGCATCCGCTAAGAACGGATTTTACGAAACTCGACCCCTAAGGGGGTAAAACGGGGGTTGCAAGTTTGTATGAAAGTCATATGTTTTTGAAGTAAGAGACTTGAAATTTAAAATGTATGCTCTATAGATGATAAAAAGGCGTCCAAATAATGTATCTTTAGAAATCAACCCCTTTTTGGGGTTAAAACGGGGGATGGTAGGTGGACTCACTGATCACGAAATATCCGAAACTATAACACCTACAAACTTGAAATTTGGCAGGAAGGCTCCTTATAAAGTGTAAACATCCGCTAAGAACGGATTTTACGAAATTCAACCCCTAAGGGGATAAAACGGGGGTTGGAAGTTTGTATGAAAGTCCCATGATTTTGAAGTAAGAGACTTGAAATTTAAAATGTATGCCTTATAGATAATGAGAAGGAGTCCAAATAATCTATCTTTAGAAATCAACTCCCTTTTGGGGTTAAAATGGGGGATGGTAGGTTTACTCACTCACCACGTAATCTCCGAAATCATAACACCTAAAAACTTGAAATTTGGCGGATAGGCTCCTTATAGGGCGTAAACATTCGCTAAGAACGGGTTTTACGAAATTCGACAACTAGAGGGGTAAAACGGGGGTTGAAAGTTTGTATGAATATCTTATGTTTTTGAAGTAAACGACTTGAAATTTAAAATGTATGCTCCATAGATGGTGAGGAGGTCTCTAAACAATGTATCTTTAGAAATCAACTCCCTTTCGGGGTTAAAACGGGGGATGGTACATTGACTCTTCATCACGAAATCTCTGAAACTATAACAGCTACAAACTTGACGTTTGATAGGTAGGTTCCTTATAGAGCGTAAACATCCGCTAAGAACAAATTTTACGAAACTCGACCCCTAAGGGGATAAAACGGGGGTTGGAAGTTTGTACGAAAGTCCTATGTTTTTGAAGTAAGAGACTTGAAATTTAAAGTGTATGCTCTATAGATGGTGAGGAAGTGTCCAAATAATGTATATTTAGAAATCAACTCCTTTTTGGGGTTAAAACGGGGGTTCGTAGGTTGACTCACTGATCACGAGATCTCCAAAACTATAACACTTACAAACTTGAAATTTAGCAGGTAGGCTCCTTATAGATTGTAGACATCCACTAAGAACGGATTTTACGAAACTCGACCCCTAAGGGAGTAAAACGGGGGTTGGAAGTTTGTATGAAAGTCCTATGTTTTTGAAGTAAGCTACTTGAAATTTAAAATGTATACTCTATAGATGGTGAAGAGGTATCCAAATAATTTATCTTTAGAAATAAATTCTCTTTTGGGGTTAAAACAGGGGATGGTAGATTGACTCATTCATCATGAAATCTCCGAAACTATAAGAGCTACAAATTTGTTATTTGACAGGTAGGTTCCTTATAAGGCGTAGACATCTACTAAGAACTGATTTTACGAAACTCGACCCTTAAAGGGGTAAAACGGGGGTTGGAAGTTTGTATGAAAGTCCTATGTTTTTGAAGTAAGAGACTTGAAATTTAAAATGTATGCTCTATAGATGATGAGAAAGTGTACAAATAATGTATATTTAAAAATAACCTCCCTTTTAGGGTTGAAACGGGGGATGGTAGGTTGACTCTCTCATCACGAAATCTCCGAAACAATAACAGCTACAAATTTGACATTTGGCAGATTGATTTCTTATAGAGCGTAGACACTCGCTAAGAACGGATTTTATGAAACTCGACCCCTAAGGGGATAAAAGGGGGGTTAGAATTTTGCATGAAAGTCCTATGTTTTTGAAGTAAACGACTTGAAGTTTAAAATGTATGCTTTATAGATGGTGAGGAGGTGTCCAAACAATGTATCTTTAGAAATCAACTCCTTTTTGGGGTTAACACGGGGGATGGTAGATTGACTCATTCATCACAAAATCTCCGAAACTATAACAGCTACAAATTTGACATTTGATAGTTAGGTTTCTTATAGGGCTTGAACATCCGCTAAGAACAAATTTTACGAAACTCAACCCCTAAGGGGGTGAAATGGGGGTTGCAAGTTTGTATGAATATCTTATGTTTTTGAAGTAAACGACTTGAAATTTAAAATGTTTGCTCCATAGATGGTGAGGAGGTCTCTAAACAATGTATCTTTAGAAATCAACTCCCTTTCGGGGTTAAAACGGGGGATGGTACATTGACTCATTCATCACGAAATCCCCGAAACTATAACAGCTACAAATTTGAAATTTGATAGGTAGGTTCCTTATAGAGCGTAAACATCCGCTAAGAACAAATTTTACGAAACTCGACCCCTAAGGGGATAAAACGGGGGTTGGAAATTTGGATGAAAGTTTTATGTCTTTGAAGTAAGAGACTTGAAATTTAAAGTATATGCTCTATAGATTGTGAGGAGGTGTCCAAATAATACATCGTAATCTATATATATAAAAGAGAAAGGTCACTGACTCACTCATCACGAGAACCCAAAAACAGCTGGAAGGTCCATCCATCTAGGATGGATAAAGATGAAATTTGGCAGGGAGTTAGATTATAGTTAGTAGATAATAGTAGTAGAGTAGAGAGATTTAGCGATATACCAACGCTAAGGGGGTTTAATTGGGGTTGATAGTTTGTATGAAACATATAGAGCCTGAAAATAAAACTAAAAATGTGGTGTATAAAGAGGTTTTATAAAAACAAGTATTAAATTATACTAAATTGTGCCTTTTAAAAAGTTACTCAGTGTGATAAGCATTTCAAGTGACTGAAATAAAAAAAAATGCGTTAAAAATCTTAATAGTAATGCATATTTTCATAACCACGCGGATGTAGTCGCGGGCAACAGTTAGTGTATTATAAAACAAAGTCCCCAAAAGTGTATGTGATCGATTTGCTCAAAATCTACTGAACGGATTTTCATGCGGTTCAAGAGGAAGGTTTACGGAACGGCTAAGCCGATTATAATGAGAGTTTAACTGGAAGTGTGCCGGGAAAACTTTGTGACACACTGATTTCAACGCGGGCGAAGCCGCGGGCACAGCTAGTATATATATATATATAATCTGGATCTCGGAAACGGCTCCAACGATTTTCATAAAATTTAGTATATAGGGGGTTTCGGGGGAGATAAATCTATCTAGCTAGGATCCATTTTCAGAAAATGTCGTTTTATCCCTGTTTTTAGGGAGTGAAAAAAATATCGTTAGAATACGAAGGTAAATTTCGCATGTGTCAAGTTAGTTGCAATAGCTCGGTGGGAAATCGGCCGGTCGGGATCAACCGAGAAGATCATGGTTCATCTTTTCTTTTTTTTTCTAAATACACTCGTTATTTTTTATTTAAATAGGCAGTTCTTATTTTTTATTATTATGACAGTAAAATCGAAAAATATTATTCATATTTTATCATTATTATTTTTTAATTGTTTTTTATTTTTGATTTTTTTTTTATTTATATTTTTTATTATTGTCGGTAAAAAAAATATTATTCATATTTTATAAATATGTAATTCGTAAATACGATTTCCAAAAAAACACGATTTGTTGGAGCGCCTATCAGTTTTGAGAAGCAATTACTCTCAATCTTGTAATTGTGTATTTTATATCAATTTTTAATTTATCGTTATTTTTTATTTTTATTTTGTGTTAATTCATTATTAGTAATTGTGTTTGCAGGCAAACGAAAAAAAAATCGACTTCAATTACATCGACAGGTAATACAATGTAGGTACACGGAAAAATAGTCAAGAAATACGCATTATCAAAGATTACTCCAAAAGTTGTAATCAGATCTCGATGAAATATGACCACATGATAAATATCGGCTTTCGATTAAGTTAAAAATCATCAAATTCAGTACACCCAGTAGTATGTTAAGTATTATGTAGTTAATGTAAAGTTATGTAGATTTTCAAGAGTTTCCCTCGATTTCTCTAGGATCCCATCATCAGATCCTGGTTTCATTATCATGCTACTACACCAGGGATATCTTCTTTCCACCTAAAAAAGAATTATCAAAATTCTTTCATAAACGACGAAGTTATCCCCGAACATACATTAATATATATACTAGCGACCCGCTCCGGCTTCGCACGGGTATAAAATATAATTATAGCCTATGTCATTCACTGAAAAAAAAAATGATTAAAATCAATCCAGTAGTTTTGCTTTATTCATTACTGCCCGTGGCCCGCACGCGTTAACTTTAGAGTAAAAGCCGGCAGGAACTGCCGCAAACGCTACGTACCGCAATTTTTAAATCTATAATATCTTCAAAAATATTTATTTAAATCATATACTGTAAAGGGCCATATAGATCTATATTAAATCAACAATGTATTTAAGGTATTTAATTAGATAAGAATTAATGCTGTATTGATTAAAATCGCTTTGAAAATTAGCCATTATTTGTCGTAAGAAGTAAATGACAAAAAAATTTTATTGTGGGATATTCATAAGAGATAGACATATATACCATAGCGGAGTTTTCTGTAGAACTTTTCAATGTGTATAATACTTAGTACATTATTTTGATAAATCTCGTAGGGTTCAGGCTGCGTTTGCAATGTAAGCGGAAAAATTGTAATTATTTACGACATCACAATAGAAACCTCAAAAATAACAGTATATCTCCACTATTTAATGCATGTTATTATAGATATAAACCTTCCTCTTCAATCACTCTATCTATTAAAAAAAACCGCATCAAAATCCGTTGCGAAGTTTTAAAGATTTAAGCATACATAGGGACATAGGGACAGAGAAAGCGACTTTGTTTTATACTATGTGGTGATATATATATCGCAACTTCGGTGCAACAAAGTCACAACAGCTCATTTCTTAATTTTACAGGAGAGGACTTTTAATATTTTTTTTTTCGCTTTTACTTCCTCATTTCTGGATTATTATTTATGGTAGGTTTGAAATCTTTATAAAATTAATAGTTTACTTTCTTTGCTATAGTTTAAAAATCTTGTATTAAATTATCAAAAAGTCCTAATAAAAGACATAACAAAAAAAGTGTCCTGAATTGTGACTTTGTTGCACCGAAGGTGCGATATATATATATTGAGTTTCCTTCAGCCGAATTGAGTAACCTCCTCCTTTTTTTGAAGTCGGTTAAAAAAGACTTCATCCAAACCGGCAGCGAATCATTTTAACTCTCTCTTCTACTACTAATCTTTCACGATTTATTAAAAAATACCGAGCGGAGCTCGGTCAACCAGGTACTAGTATTAAAAAGCATGTAACCGATGAAAAACTATATTTAAATAATCATAATAAATCATAATAATAATAAATAAATGCGATGTTAAATGATTATCGGAAAATGATAGAACCTAATTGTAATTATAAAAAATTTGCATATTTTTTCTGTATTATCAGGGCTTAAATATTTGCGTTTGCTCGTAAAAGAAATAAAATCTACTTCAATTACATCGACAAGTAATAAAACGTAATTAGACGAAAAAATAATCAAGTAAATTACGTATTATTAGATGTGACTTAAAAAAGTACTTGTCAGATTTCGATTAAATTATGAGACACGGATAATATAATCAATAAAATGGGAGCACATGATACCCCCCCCCCACTGAGAATCTTCTTCTTTTTTGAAGTCGTTTAAAAAGATGTTGACCTGCTGAGCGACTGATAGACAAGTTGAAAGTTTACCTGATTAACTCACTGTGTAACTCGCTCATAAATAAATAAATATCTTATAACATACACACACGGTCGTCTCTTCCTATGGTAAGCAACTTAATGCTTGTGTTAGAGATAACAGTCGACTGTTATAACTATATATTTTTTTATTTATAAAATATACATAGAAATAATGGATATATAAATATATAAATACAAATATTACACCCAGACTCAGGCGAGAATCGAACCCGCAACTCCCGGCACAGTAAGCACTACAAACTGCGCACACGGGCTAGTCTAGTAGTAGTACTCATTACTTCTTCTAACCCTTACCCCTAATTTTTGTTGCTAGGGAAATACAATTAAAGTCTTAAGTTTAAGGGTAATCAAAGTTTAATAAACCTTAATTATTTTTGAAGTTAGAGAAATGTAAATTTATTTTTGAGCGTCGGATATAGGTAATCTATAAAAATACAAAATTAATTTCTTTATATTAAAAAAACCATAATGGCAACAATAAAAAAAAACAAAAACATTTTAGTTCTTCGTAATTTAAAGTCAATTTTTACTCAAATTTGGTCGAAAATAAGAAAGAATAATCTCTATATACATATTACGACGAGCAGTGGTGTCTTCGGTGTGACAAAGCCAGCCCTGCGGGCACCAATCCGCCTGCCCACTACCCGTGTGGTGACTATGGGCAACACACATGAGTTCACGCCATTTTTGGTGTGAACTTGTAGAGGCCTATGTCCAGCAGTGGACTGCGATAGGCTGAAGTGTGAGTATGTATGAATATCTACGTAAACACCGTCGTGTGATTTGAAATGTAGTTTATAGTAGGTGCGAATTAGGTATCATTGTATTCGAAGTCAGCAACGTTATCTTAAAGAATACTATTATGAATACTACTAAGAGATAAGGATATTAACCTTGCTCTGGGAAGTGTTGATTGGTATGACATTCTTAATGACCATGACATATCCCGAGCAGTTGATGTTTTCTATCAGACCATAGATTCAGTTATCTCTGATATGGTTCCCACTAAGATTATAAGGTCTGTTGGAAACTATCCATCTTGGTATACCCCGGCCTTAAAAAAATTATAGCAGAAAAGTTAAAATACCATAAAAAATGGAAGATTTATAATAGGATATCTGATTACCTCACATTTGTCCTTTTACGAGAGCGACAAAAATTAGTACAAGTACAGTGCTATGATGATTATATTCATATGACGAAAGTCAGGATACGCAACAACAGTAAACTCTTTTGGTCTTTTGTGAAGAGTACTCTGGCGTTTCTGACAGTCTGTTTTGGTTAGACAAAACTGCTAGTGACGATGAGAAGGTATGTTCATTGTTTAATGACTATTATTTATCAGTTTACAGCGATGGATCCACAAATGTAACATTTAAGAAACAAACTCATAGCTGTGGTGGTTTGGATAACGGCCATATAGATTTGTCAGTATCTACTGTTAAAAATTATTTGAAATCACTGAATGTCAATAAGGGATATGGTCCCGACTATATACCACCTATATTTTTAAAGAATTGTTATAACTCATTAGCCCACCCTATTTTTCTTCTTTTTAATAAGTCATTAAGGTATGGTTCTGTGCCTATTACTTGGAAGCATTCGTTCGTGGTACCAGTATTCAAATCAGGCGATAAACATAACGTTCAGAACTATAGGCCGATATCTAAATTATGAGCTATAGCTAAAATGTTCGAAAAAATTATCTACGATAACATCGTGTACTGAAAGCTATGGATGGTGGTGGCCAGGTGGACGTCGTGTATACCGACTTCTCGAAGGCTTACGATAAAATATCCCATAACATACTTTTAAATAAACTGGAGCAAGTTGGTATACACAGTGACCTATTTAGGTGGTTATCGTCTTATCTTCGGGACAGAAGTCAGGCAGTGACAATAAGAGGCTTTTGTTCATCTTTTACTCCTGTTTCTTCTGGTGTACCACAGGGCTCTCACCTTGGTCCGTTGCTCTTTAATATCTTTATAAACGATATTAATAAAGTTTTCGAGCACTCTTCGATATTATTATTTGCAGATGACTTCAATGTTTTTAGAAGTATCTGAGCTGTCGGAATGTTTGCTATTACAAGAAGACTTAAACAAATTATGCAAATATTATGAAGATAATCAGCTTTCTCTAAATGTTAAAAAATGCAGCGTTATCTCATTTACACGTAAAAAAACACCAATTTCTTTTAACTACCATCTAATAATTTGATTTAAATTAAATTTAATTTAATTTTGATTTTGTATTTGTATTTTGTTTCTTGTTTTAGATATTTTATTTCTAATTATAAACTTTTTTGTTTTAATATTTGCGCTCTGCTTATTATATGTGTTAGTTGTTAGTGGAAACTTGACTGGTTTATGCACTATCCTGTTGCTGTTCTTTTTTACTTTGTGTTATATTGTACTGTTTGTTTCCCAAATAAAAATAAATATATAAAGAACTGGTACATATTATTTACATATCTAGGACGAAAGAAGCGTACACAAAATACCCGATAGTAAGTGGTTACCGTAGCCAATAGACGCCTGCAACGTATCAAAGCAATCACGTTGTCTTTAACCCTCCCCAGAAACTCTAGCAACTCATGGCGAGCCATCCACCACAGAATCACAATTCTAACAGAGTATGATTTGGCTATGATCTTTCGTAAGGTCGAGATACTTCCCTAGTTGGACTATTCCAGATATTTTACAAGTGTTTCCTGCTCTATCCTAGCACAGTCAAAAAAATAAATAAATGTAAATGCAAAAAAAAGTTAACTTCTAGAAAGTTACGTAATCACTGTGTGACATGACATATACTATGTTTTAACGATATAAAACGGAATAACCAAAAATGTGTGTTTGTGTGTGTAAACCATAATTTTTCTCATAAGAACAATGGAATTAATAAGGACAATCGTAACACGGCTTAATTTAAGACAACCTGTGTGACCTGAATATTCATTTTACACGTAAAGTGTAGCTATAACCGCTAAATAACATGTAAGATCCCAAAAGTTTCCATATACAAATAAAAGCATCAGGCAAATTCTCAGTGTCCATACGATGAAGTAATGCAAAAGATTCAAAACACAGATTATACATAAATAATTTATTTTTAAAAAAATAAATAATAATAAATTTTTTATTACTTTTACAAATTATAGTCTCAATCTCATACTTAGTAACTACTTACATACTTAGTTCAATTATTATTATTTAATCATATGGGCTACTAATGATACTAATAATAAAACTATAGATGTGGAAACAGTAGTTGAAGCATTTCTACTTCTAATAGTCGCAAATATATCCGAAGCCACATTGTTAGCCCATTGAAGATTACTCATGGCAGAATTAATGACGTTGATACCAGAATTGAATGCAGGACCCAACGATGTCTGTTGTGCATATAGCCATGTCTGGAACTATATAAAGAGTACCATTAAAACCTGAATCAAACATATTAATCGTTACTAAAGAGCGCTTTCGCCTTATGCAAATAAATGAACTTGTAAGCCTATCCGTAGGAAGATAGGCCGTTGCGAGTTATTCTATCGACGATTCTAAAAAAAAATCACTTCAAAAATATGTTCATTATACCAATAATGATGTTATAAAAATCAATATAATAATTAGTTTATACTTACGCTGACTATGTGGTTAAAATCAGTCAAATGAGACGCAAGAGCGTTGATACAGACATTAAGTCTTGCTTGACCGCCATATCTGAAAATTGTATGTATATAATTATTGTAAAATGTACTGTGTGGCTATGGTACTAAAGAATATAGCCACCCCCTCTCTTCCCGTGGGTGTCGTAAGAGGCGACTAAGGGATAACACAGTTCCGCTACCACCTTGGAACTTAAAAAGCCGACCGGTAGCGGGATAACCATCCAACTGTTGGCTTTGAAATATGTACATAGGCTGAAGACGGGCAGCAGCGTCTTCGTCGCGACAAAGCCAGCCCTACGGTCACCAACCCGCCTGCCCAGCGTGGTGACTATGGGCAAAACACATGAGTTGACGTTATTTTTGGCGTAAACTTGTGAAGGCCTATGTCCAGCAGTGGACTGTATAGGCTGTAATGATGAATTATTGTAAAATAAAAATAAAAATAATTGTATTTAAAAAGAATAAAAAAACACGTACGTTTCCCTCATTTCTTGATAATTTTGATAGAGAAAATCGAGAACAATTGGAACATTTTCTCTATTACCCTGAAGAGCAAAGTTGAAAGCGTTCGTTTTATCGTGGGCCCTTATCCTTTTGTTTCTCATCGATTGAATCAAGTAGCTGTAAAAGTGAATAATAATCAATGTTGAAAACGTTCCTAAAATTTATGGATTATTTCAGCAAAAAAGTTTTATAGCTTACTGTGTTAAAGAACTATTATCTCTGGTACAACCAAGGGCACGTAACATGACAACCATATCGGCAGCATTTTCTGAGGTGGAATATTTATCGAATAAGAAGTTATAGTCTTCATTATTTCCGTAGCGAAGACCCGTACAGTAAACGTAGCGACGCGCATTCTTTGGAACTCTAGAAATATAATTTGCGTTAGCGTCAAACTGCTTCGAAATAACTTGAATTTTCACTCAGATCAAATAGAGGGACTTGAATTTATCTATATAAGATTATCCGACCAGAAAAATCTTAATTTAAATACTATTATGTATCGATCCCTTTCTATCGAGAACTTAATGTTATTTACTACTGTTGATACAACTACAGCTCTATAATCTGTAAAACGTATTATGAAAACACTTATTTAATATCATTAATACGTGTAATGTGTCTAATGAGTTTAATTCCTAAAATAATATGATAAAGATCGTTATGGTAGAGTCAAATCGCTATGATATATTATCGTCATCAGTCAATCGATATGATATATTATCGTCATTAGTCAATCGATATCATATATTATCGTCATTAGTCAATCGATATGATATAGAGATCTGTCGCTATTAAAGTTGCTAATATACTAACGTAGTAGAGTCAATATAGTTTTGTAAGAATTCTGTAAACAAAAGTAACATATTAATAAGCAGTGTTTTAAGTTTGACTCTATTTACGTTAGATCAAACAAACACGTGATGTAAGATAAAAATAGACCTTACACGTATGTTGATGATTCGTTTCTAAAGCGTCTCCATTTCGCAAGACTGTCGTTAATGACTCCTTCGTGGCCGAGTTGAGAGGCGTAATTCATAATTAACATTCTACTTTGTATTATGGAAGCAGTATCATTGTAACTCTGATCGAAACCTAATTGTTGAACAGCACCTTCTAACAGCTCCAACAAGTAGTCCTACGACATAGACGGAAGCAACATAGAACATTAAAAATAATAAAAGTTTTATAAATCATATCTGTTCTACTGTACAACACAAAAATATAACATTCGGATATAGAATATACAAATTATTAAAAAAACAATGTTTGTACTTATTTACGCACGTAAGAAGCTATACGTCATTGGCTAGCTAACTTCACGTTGCTTACTAGTTCTTCGTTGACTAGCTAACTTCAGGGTGTCGGTTTTTTCCTAACAGTGTGCGCGCGCATCATAAAAATTTTGTTCCATAATTTTCCTACTAATGTAGTAATAACTAGTTTGAAATAATACATTTGTATTCGTACAATAAATACTAAATACATACGTCGAATTCTTGATGAGCTCTTGGTAAATGTTCCAGTCTTCGTCGGAGCCAGTCTAACTGTGATAAAACACCATTCCATACATAATAATCGCTTTCATCCTTAAGGAAAGATAGCACGTCAAATGCACGTTCTACGCTTATTTTATTGGCTCGCAGGAAAAACATGACATCATTTGTTATCTGTAAGGTAAAAAATTAATTATGTATTTTGGTAAAATCATATGGGACGTCATTTATTTATCATCATAGCCTACCTGAGCACGGTTTAATTTGTGAATCGCATCTTTGTTTCTACGTAATTGAGACGCAATCATTTCCCAATTGTGATCGTCGTAGTTAACTCGATAGTAACCTAAAGTAACATACAAATACATTGAACTGAATTTAAATATAATATTGCGATCGTAAAATTACTAATCCTATGTTACAAATAGACAATTGCTAATAAAAATTTAAAAAGTAATTAATGTTAGTCCAAACAAATATAGTTTGACCTTTTTTCTGCAGTTCAAGTCTCAGTTGTAATGACGATTACATATTTTCTTACCAGAATGTTGAATATTGAATATAACCCAGTGGTGTCCAGCAGGTTTATTGATGATCATGGTCTTATTTGAAAACACAAAACTCGGTCTTAGATTTTGGAAGTTAGGGCTTCCACTATGTGTCCATGTGATTGGAATGTGCCAAATTGTATCAGGTACTGTACCGGAGAGTTGGAAGCGTTCCTGTACAAAAACGACAATTTTTCACGTATCTTTGTTATTTCTCGTTTATGACTTCTTGATTATCTTTTAAAAAATATAATTTAAAGTTTTGAACGTTCTAGTTATGGAAGCTCGATTTTCAATCAAAATTATTATATTATAACAAATAACTAAAACAATAATATGTATATGTAAACATATAATACCTGAGTTATATTAATTGTACCCGTGGACATATTCACATCTACGTTCACTACAGGCGCCCCTGGGTTCTGCACCCAGCTGTCGAACACAGTGCCAATATCAACGTCAGGATAAGAGGTTGCGAAGGTAGGGTCTAGGGCACATGCTCTTCTGAACGCATCGTACAAGTCTTCTGGATATGCTATATCGTAAGCGCTGACAAGATATGTTTATTATTTTATTGAATAAATTATTAAATTGAATAGGAAAATCTAGCGTATATTACATTTATTTACTTACTTGGACAGTAAATAGGTTACTAAAGCATTCCTAAAAGTAAAAGGACCAACTAAATGTTCCATTGTTCGAATAACGGCCGCTCCTTTATCGTAACTTGTTGTGCTAAAGTGTGAATCGATCGAGGGGTTATTAACTACGTCTGTCCAATTCATAGGTGTGGCACCTGCACTCGCATCAGCACTTAATGCGTTTTGCACTGCACTAACAACAAAAAGATCGTCCATTTCCAGTGCTGGTTCAACCTAAAATGATTATTTGAACTCATTCAAATTAAAAAAGTATGTCAACGTCTTGAAAATTGATGATTCCTGTGTGCATATGTGTGTCGTGAGTGAGATTCAAATTACATTTAGCGCGGATCAACATTATATTAATGAAATTTAGATCTCAAAACTTATTTAAATACTAGCGAACCCCACTGACATTGTCCTGCCGAAATACCAGCTAGCATTTTTCTTTACTAACACACCGACAGCTGCGCCACTTAACGGATTCAATTGTGTTTTCAAATCATCCACAAACCCTCGAAAGTTTACACACGAATTCAACCGCCGTTTATAAACAATTAGGTTAGGTCAGAACACACGTACAGATGAAATATATATATATATATATATATATGGAGATAAGTTCTCCGAGAGGCAATTGATTCTAAGACCATCGCCGTTAATAGAAATACTGCATTAGTTTCATTGTTATCGGCTCGGCGTCGGCATTAGCTTCCGCCGTTAGTCTTTAAGCTACTAGTATCCATTTTTTGTGTCGAAAATAATAGTTATGCTTACGCTTCAGCCTGTAATATCCTACTGCTGGGCATAGGCCTCTTTTCCGTGTTGGGAGAAGGATCAGAGCCTAATTCACCACGCTGCTCCAATGCGGGTTGACAGATAAATTTCCTACTATGAGTAAAGATCGCTATCAGGTATTCATGATAACAACCGGGACCGACGGCTTAACTTGCTCTCCAACCCACAAGGTGCGGAGATTAAACCCGCAACCACCAGCACAAACAAACAAATGTATGTTAGTGTCAACTAAATTTAAAAATATATATATATAAGAAATGGAGAACATTCATTCAGATTAAAAATTGTATAAAGTTAATTATAAACTCAAAAATGTTTATATACCATGTGTGCTGCAAAGTATTCAAAGTAGCTAGCGAAGGACTCATTGAGCCACAGGTTACTCCACCAGAAGCATGTCACTAAATTACCAAACCATTTGTGCGCTAGTTCGTGTCCAACAATTATAGATATGAAAATCTGATCGATAAGATTTGTATTTTCTTCATCATAAAGCAAGTATGCTTCCCTGAAAGAATATAAAACTAGTTAAAAATGTCTTAAATATGTAACAAGCTAGTCGTTATAAAATGTAGAATTATTTATCAAACCTGTAGTTAACCATTCCCCAATTTTCCATTGCACCAGATGGAAAATCAGGTAAGGCGATGTGATCGTTTTTCATGGAACTTCTTTGACCCATATCATAGTAGTAAATACCAAAATAGCTGCTAAGCGCATATGTAATCATAAAACTCATTGTAGTAGCATAACCATGTTGATTAGTTGGACCTGGGCGAGAGATGATTCGCAAAGGTTCCGCGGATGTAGAATAAGTATCAGTTTCAACAAAATCGCTGACGTGGAAAGCAACCAAATAAGAAGAAATTACGGGAGTTGGAAAGAATGTTTCACGAATACGGCCTGGAGATACCCTGCATAAAATATAAAATAATTAACGATGCACATATAAAAATTGATTCATATCATTTAATTTGTTATGTATAATAAATATATTACACTTCATTTGTTGTAAATCTTAAAATAAGTCATCTCAAGCTCTAATACTTAATTTTAAAAATTAGTCATTAACGTGTCAGCAAAAATACTTTTTTTTCATCATCATTATCATTAAAGCCTATACAGTCCACTGCTGGACAAAGGCCTCCACAAGTTTACGTCAAAAATAACGTGAACTCATGTGTTTTGCCCAAAGACACCACGCTGGGCAGGCGGGTTAGTGACCGCAGTACTGGCTTTGTCGCACCGAAGACGCTGTTGCCCGTCTTCGGCCTGTGTATTTCAAAGCCAGCAGTTGGATGGTTACCCCGCCACCGGTCGGCTTTTTAAGTTCCAAGGTGGTAGCGGAACTATGTTATCCCTTAGTCGCCTCTTACGACATCCACAGGTAGAGAGGGGGTGGCTATGTTCTTTAGTACCATAGCCACACAGTACTTTTTTTTTAATTTCTTGAAATCACATACAAGCTTGTAGAGTAATTTTATACTCACGTTTCGGTGGAATTAATAGCCATATTAGAATATGAAGGCGAAAGATTAGCATCGCGAGTTATAGAAATAACAAATGGACATTTAAACTGTGGCTCGTCGAAGCATGGGAAAGCCTTCCTGGCATGATATGCTTGAAACTGTGTCGTTGCATATTCCCTAAAAAAATAAAATAAGTTTATTTATGAAGGCACCTCGATATATTTTGAAATCATATATCTATAATCTTACCGAGTTTCATTTCCGACAAAGTAATATCCTTTATAGAAACCACGGTCATAGGGATTCTCATTAATTTGACCAACATAATTAATTGTAATATTATATTGACCAGATGTAATATTGGATGCGAAGTTAATTTTTAGCAGTTGGTAATAACTATCAGTTTCGAATGAATTCGGAAACTGAAGGTTGACCGGTTGGTTGTTTACATCCACGACATTCACTGCAGTAATAGAAACTACATTTTGGTGCATTACGATTTGCTGGAGTGTTTCACGTACCTGAAAAATATATAATAACTTATTTTCGGGATCGGAAAAAAAAATCATTCGTTCGTTAAGTCGGTCAGTTGTTACATTTACGAAAATGGATTTTCATAATACTAAGAATAAAAATATATATATATATATATATATATATATATATATATATATATATATATATATATATATATATATATTGAGCCCAGCTTTACACGTAAAAATCGGGTCGTTGTGTGAGCACTTTGTTATATGTTTTATTTGAAAAATCTTTTATTTATGACTTGAGTGTACTTTTTACGGCCAGTGAAAGAAAGAATTTTAATATAGTGAAATTATATTTAATCTGTTTAAAGGTGGATACTAAATCTTATCAAAATCTAAATATAGAGCTTGGCGTTCCCTAGAGATCAATTTTGGTTCCGTTGCTGTTTTTAATACATATGACATTTTGTACATCGGGTTGAACTAAGGAATAGATTTTTCACTTTTAATTTGCTGATTTAATTACGTCTTTAATAACCGAGGCTAAAGAGACTTCATTTTTAAGTGAGTTCCTTAAAGAATATTTGAGCTTACGCTTCAGCCTGTAATATTCCACTTAGTATTTAGGAT
Organism: Melitaea cinxia; assembly: GCF_905220565.1. Taxonomy (NCBI): domain Eukaryota; kingdom Metazoa; phylum Arthropoda; class Insecta; order Lepidoptera; family Nymphalidae; genus Melitaea; species Melitaea cinxia. The sequence continues at coordinate 15,400,430 of NC_059400.1, read as the reverse complement.
TTAGTCCTTTGTCGAAGGTCAGAAAAAACACACAATACACAATCACAAACGCCCAGTGCTCGGCAAACATCTGTATGGCTAATACAAATGTAAGCCATATCCAGGGATCAAACCCCGCAAACGCCAGCGCAACGGCCGTAAGCCTTAAGCTGTTACCGGTGCACTAACGCATCTATAAATGAAACGAAGCTTGACAAATTTTCAGCAATAAAATAAATTTGAACTTTAATTTTAATTCTAATTTCATTTAAAAGGTAAAAAAGTCATGTCGTTTTGATAGTAATTCCTTAATTCGATAAATTATCTAAATCTAACTTAATTTCTACGATTTTAAGGTGTTACTCATCATATCATGCATTCCCAAATACCTCAATAAGGCAAAATATTTCTATTTAACATACTAATTACAAATTGTCGCAACAAAATTTTATTTATGAACAGACAACCGTGCTTAAAAAAAGAGCCACAAAAGGCTCCAGTACGTACATTAAATATGTTAATAAAAATGTTTTGGATGGCACTTCAAATTTCATATTTATCTATTTAGCAATACAACATACGCATATTTAAATAAAGCCTAAATTTAAAACTACCTGAATTTAAAACATTAAAAAAGCCTACAGAGTATTTTTTATTGTCATTTTTTAAAGAATTTTTCTTAAAATAAATTTAAAATACTTTATAAATATACAATATTTTTCATGTAATTTTTTTATTAATGTTAGACCGAACAGGAAAAATCTTGTTGAAAATTTGGAGCAACTCGACAGAGAAAGTACGTTAACCTTACAAAAGTTCACAGTTTAAATAAAAATACTCTAAAGTTTTGTGTAACTTTAATAAGAAACTTCAGAGCAGCAGATGAGTAGGGTAGCAAGAGCTCCGAGGGGTGGTCTGCCGAGAGAGGTCGGCAATGCGCTTTTAATGCTCCTGGTTACACGCGTCCATAGGCTACACCTTCACTTACCATCAGGCGTATCGTATGCTTCTTTACCACCTTTGTAGTATGAAAAAAGTCATGCACATACCTGTACGGTCACTTGTACAACGCCATTGAATCTAGACTCTGGCAAGTATACATCTAGGTCCACATACATGTAGATGGGTTGCACATTATCCAGGAGTCTGTACTGTGGATCGTCAATGTTGGTGCTGTATTCCAACATTTCGAAATCGAGCATGTCTTCATTGGGTAAAGCGTGTATTAGACCCACGAGGAGAAATAAAAAGGCGACCTTCATTTTGTTGGCTAAAATATTATGATTATTGATAAAATTAGAATATATTAGATCTCTTCGATAGTGAAGTTTGTCTACTTTTTATTTTAAATTGCTTTTAACATCAGTCAATTACAATGTTTGAAAACCTATATTAAAACATAAGTAGGGTCTAAGTCGCTGTTAATTTTTTTTTGTGTTATCAATATGTTATCAATGTATTAATTTTATATGACAAAACATTTATAATTATATTATAACTTACCCATGTTGGTCGCGGTGGAACCTACCGGCCGACTGAAACCATAAATATTTTTTTTTTTCATAATATACATTATTAATTTATCAGTATTATTACTTCGTTGTTATACAGACTTACGAAGTTTATCGAAAACGATTTGTAGATAATATATTAGCGGTTCGGTAGACTGATAAAATTTGTTTCTTAGATAACGGCACAATTAACGTTCTTGAATGTCGAACTATTTGTTTAATACCACCAGGAATATCTTATAAAACATGTTGAAAATTTTTAGACTCCGAGCTTAGTTGCTTTATATCATACGGTTATCGATACATGAAAAGTAATAAAAAAAGCTCAAGCTTAAGAATTATATTTTCGTCTATATTATGCCTCTACATACGAAAATATTTAGAATTATAGCATATAGATAGCATATTAGATTAATTATATATATGTATATGTAACAATATATATGTATATACTGTGTGGCTACGGCACTAAAGAATTTAGCCACCCTCTCTCTTCCCGTGGGTGTCGTAAGAGGCGACTAAGGGATAACAAGGTTCCACAACCACCTTGGAACTTAAGAAGCCGACCGATGGCGGGATAACCATCCAACTGCTGGCTTTGAAATACACAGGCCGAAGACGGGCAGCAGCGTCTTCGGTGCGACAAAGCCCGTACTGCGGTCACCAACCCGCCTGCCCAGCGTGGTGACTATGGGCAAAACACATGAGTTCACGTTATTTTTGGCGTGAACTTGTGGAGGCCTATGTCCAGCAGTGGACTGTATAGGCTGTAATGATGATGATGATATATTGTTATTAGTGTAATATCTGTGTCAACTTAAAAACTTTACGTGTCTGGTAGCTTTTATACGAATAAACTCTGGAGCTCTTTTTGTTTTAAAATTGCATTGAACGTACAGTTTTTAGAAATTTAGTTGATTTTCCAGTGTGTCTGAGCGTATATTTTGAATATCGCTTCACTATTTATGAAGATACCAAAAACAGTAAGGAAAAAGTAAACACACGAATTCTCCTATTAGTTAAGTCAATTCCCTCTATAAAAATAATAAAAACAATATGAAAATAATATTTAATTAGAAAACCTTAACATTGAGTTCATGCGGTTGAATATGGCACGTTTGGTTAAAAATTAGAATCTTCGGGATTTTTGTGATCTTTGTTAGTTGAACACCCAAAAAGGTGCGACGCTTGGAAACTTTATAGCTAAGATTTTAAAATGGATTTTATTAAAGATGAGGCCACAGCGGGAAATATCTTGCTCGATCTTACAAAAGTTCACAACCAAATAATACTGTTCTGATGTAATACTGTGTTCCCGTGTAAGGTATGGCTCATAAACCTGTGTAAGATATGGATATGGCATACCTTGAGCTCATGGGCAAGATAAGGTGTTAGGGTCAGCAACGTGCTAGCATTGCTCCTAATATTACATGCGTCCATGGATTACAGTATCCACTAACTATTAGGCGGACCGTACGCTTGTTGCCAGATTTGTTTTATAAAAAATGTAGAATAAGAGGAGCCGAGGAAGCCAGTTTTTATAGGGTTTCATCGATTTAATAAAAATTTTGGTTAATATGCGAGTTCTGTATATACTTAATATGTATTATAATGAAACAACTTTTTCAGATTTTATCGTGGTTTATTAAGTTTTTCGATGCCTGCTAATTTTAAGAATTATCTATAAGAGAACACAGTTAGTAACAAGACCCCCTTTACGCTTTTTTAACTTCGAATATTATTAATGTTTAATGTACTACTAAATTGGCAATAAAGTATTGAGTTTATTTGATTGACTTCAATGATGGTTATCTCATTTTGTTCATACCGATATAAATTGAGTTCGTGAAAGACGATTATTTTAAACATAGGCTTAAATTATTTTAGCCTACTGTAATGCGTTAAATAATTATAAAATATAAATTTAATGAAATGAGATTTTCTAATAAATAAAAATAAACCATTTTATAAAATACGTATTTATTTATTTTTAAGTTACAATTTATACAAATTAATTTATTTACATTTAAAAAGCAACTAGGTTCAACTGACTTTATACAATAATGTTAATAGCAAATGCCAGAAGAAGTGCTGCAATTGAAAGAACCGACGTCACAGCTGAATCAGGTAGATTAGGTGTGGTGGGTGGAACTAAAGTTGATGGTGTAACTGTGACTGGTGGCGTGACTGGCGGAACAGTTACAGAACTAGGTGTAACCAACTCGTCGCCAGTGGTAAAATAGTCCTCTAATTGATCTGCGACCGTGTTAACCCAAAGAAGACCCTGTCTTGTCGATTCACAGCTGGTAACAACGGTTTGATAATAACCGCCCAACGTAGCTTGATTTTGGTTAGCCCATGTTAGTACCTGTAAATAAAATAAATAATATTATATTAGAATATAGTTTTTTAAGGAATAGCTGTGGAGTTTCTTGCCGATTTTTCTCTTCAGAATCTATATTTCGAATTGGTGGCAGCTTCACTTTTAACCATAAATAAAATTTTAATTCGCAAAATGAATGAAATCAAAAGGTGATTTTGAAGCCTATTTGAATTAAATTATTTCCATTGTTCGTTTTGAAAAAAATCTAATATATAAAATTCTCGTGTCGCGGTGTTTATAGTTAAACTCCTCCGAAACGGCTTGACCGATTCTCATAAAATTTTGTGTGCATATTGGGTAGATCTAAGAATCGAACAACATCTATTTTTCATCCCCCTAATTTATGAGGGGTGGTGGGGGGGGATGATTAAGAGTGGTTAATAACATATATGGCAAAATCACGTTTTCGGGGTCAGCTAGTAATAATATAAATTTAACATGTACACCATACGTTTACCAAGTCCTGTACTTATACTTTTTGGTATAACAAAAACTTAAAATATCATTTCTATTATGCCACTCTGGTATAAAAATGCTTTCTCGTTGGAGAGGCAGAATTTTATTTCAATCATTTATTTTGCTCTAAGATTTATTTATTTTATTTTAAAATAAAATAAAATATAAAATACAATAAGTCATATTTTTTGGGCAATGTATATTATAAAATTAGAAATTATATAATCATCTATAAGATAGTTATAAGGAAGAAAATGGTGGCATTCGAATATATTTTTTTTTACTTGAGAAGTAACTGACCCCTCAAAATTCTAAAGGAAGGTGTATTGTGTTACATGGGATTATAGCTTATCTTTATAGGCTGGTTTTACTACTGGGTCAGTTATTGACTACAAAGCAATAAGTCTTACCTCGTTGATATCAGCTTCAGAACTTAATCTTGAAATTGCTGACGTAATAGGAGATGCAGATCCAAAACTGAAAATGGATAGAGATACTTAGTTGTCTATACTTATAATAAAACTTTAATTGGTTTACGTCTGTCTGTGGGTTTATCCGCACATCATGCAAAAACTACTAAATTAAATTTGATACAGCACTGATATAATTAAGGTGAATATGATCAATAGATAGAAAATAAAATATAATTGTGATTATTTGTTTCACACTTTTTTACTATACATAGACATTTTTGATTTGGTGACCATATTATTGTTTTTTTTTTTTTTTAATTTAAATAACATTCATGTTTTTATATTTTTAAAAAGCTTAAAAAGACTTACGCGTTTATGATATCTGTAACATTGGTTCGGATGTAATTTAAGACACGTAATGGATTCTCTGGTCCACCATTAAGAGCACCAGTGTAGGCCACGCTGTAGTCTTGGGGACGGATAACAAAATTTTCTTCGATAATGTTGTCGAGAAGTCTACAAACAAAAACAAATTACCAACAATTTTTTGTTGTAAAAAATGTAATTTATCAAAACATTTCACAGCGCTCTTAATTTGATCAATTAATTTAAATTAATACAAAAATATTTTTTAATAATTAGTGGAAAGGTTTATAATAATACTTAATAATTTGTAATAATATTAATAAATAATATAGCCTTTATTTAGATCTGACTTAAAATCTAAAACATGTCAAGAAAGATTATAATACAATATTATGATAAAAAACTTCTAAAATTTAGTAATGGTTTTTTTTTTTGAGCAGTTCTGTTTGACAATTGGCATAGGCCTCTTGCAAACTAAATAATTTGCAGTCTGTTTAATTTATATACCTATTAAGAGACTGTTGATGAGGTGTGCATCCGAGCATCTGAAGAATCAATATTTTTTCATTGTATGTATTATGTTCGACATATCTATCAAAAAGGAAATTGAAGTCACTTTCGCTTCCTTGACGAAGACCATTACAGTACACCCAGTTACGGCTGTTGTTTGGTACTCTGTGGAGAGAATATTGATATGTGAAACATTTAAAAGTAGTGCTTACCCTTATTAATAACGTAAATTTATACTATAGGTATATATGTTAACTAATTTGATTTAAACTTTTTCTTATTAAACTAACTCACAGTCGAACTTGCACTTCATTAAATAAAACAATTTAAATACTTACTCAGTACCGTTAAGGAGTGCATTGAACTGCTGTGAGGCGGCTTGACGGCACGCTGGAACTCCCAGGTTACACATCAGAGGTGCCAGCTGATACCTCAGATACGACCTCATGAAACTCTCATTTGCAATTGGATAGTAAGTCAGTTGACCCATTACATTCGATGCCCAACGAATTATTTGAGCCTAAAAAAATATTTATTATATAGATATTTCTTAATTACTATTACGAATCAATTCAAGGTATAATCAGTCACATACTCGTATGATTGAATAAATTAATTAAAAATAAAGTATAAACAATAATAATTTGAAATATAAAGTAATATATATGACAATGAATAGTTAAAATAGACGCAATGAAAAATTTTACCATAATAATACATGGCATACCTCTAGTCTAGGAAGGTACTCGGAACCAGCCAGCCTGTTTCTAAGCCAGTTGAAACCAGTTATCGCAGCCACCCACGGGCTATATTCAGTCTCATTTTCCAGGAAGGAAAGAATATTAAAAGCACGGTTATAACTCATAAGTCCAGCTCGAGCAAATTGGAATACATCATCGACAATCTAAAAATATACATATAAATTTAAAGTTATATATTCTTTATTGCAGGAGAAGAAAAGCTCTGAAAGCTCTGACCCTTCTCCTACGTGAGGAAAGTGGCCTATGCCCAGCAAGCAGTAAGATATTACAGGCTGAAGCGATATTCTTAATTTCACTAAATAATTTTGCTATCTATATTGTTATAGTCATTATTATATAGGAAGTTTGCAAGGCCGAACTTATCTCCAAAAGAGATCTCTACCAGCCAACCCATGGTAGTGTGAAATGCGTTTATGTAGGTAAAATCTCTAAAAACAAATTGCTTGTAGATATATAAAAAGTTTGTTATCTCACTAACCTGCGCTCTATTATATTCATGAATTAAAGTTCTGTTGGAGCCACGTAGTGCCATAATTATGAGATTCCATGTATAATCGTCATAATTGACTCTATAGAAACCTATTCAAAAAAAGTTAATACATTAAATTTAAAAATCCAAAACAAAAATGTATATTTCATTTTAAATTTTCTACTTCATATCAACTACAAATTATTATTATTAGTACACTTTTTTTCGTACCGGTACGACATTGGATTAAAACTACTAAAAAGTTCGTGTTACGCAGAATAATAGATTTTTTTTGAATACATCAACAATAAAATCAGGTCTAAGTATAGCAGTTTACTGAAATACATACCAGTTTGTTGTTTTGAGGTGTGAGGTACGGGGAGATACAGTAAAAGGCGCACAAGTGTTCCGGACAACGTTCTGATTTATTCTGCCTACATATAATGAAAATACATGTCTTATAAACTAAATGTTACTACACTACACCACCGGGGCAAAATAAAAAAATAAAAATTAATTACATAATTAAGTTTTTTTTTTTTTGTATAAGTATATAATGTAAATATGAAAAGTTTTAATAAGTAAAAGTAATAGTAATAAAACAATTAGTATGTATCTAAATATAGTATACAATAATTTGAAATGATTTAGAAATAAACATTAATTATTTATCTTTTACAAAAAGTTTTGTTCTATTTTTATGAATAATTTCAATTTTATTATTTCTCAAAATTTTTACATTCGGTTCCTGCTCTTCAATAACTAAATACGGGCCATTATACAAGGTATCTAATTTTCCTCCTGTTTCATTTTTTTACTAATAACATATCATTTGGTTTGTATTTTATTTTATTTACCTTTTTATCATATTTCTGTTTTCTTTTCTCTTTAGACTTTAACAAATTTTCTCTCGCATCCCTATTAGCTGTCTGTAACCTGTACTTTAATTCTAAACTGTAATTGTCTGGATTGTATAAAGGTTCAATGTCAGAAGAAATTCTACTAGGTATTTCACATGATTTTCCAAAAACTAACTCGTATGGTGCATATCTTGTACTTGAGTGAATTGTATTATTATATGTAAAACACCAAAATGGTAGCCATTGGCTCCATGTCTCTGGATGGTTATCACATTGTATGCGCAAAAATGAACCTAAATGTTTATGTGCATTTTCAAGAGAACCAATAGTTTGATGATGGTATGCAGTAGAACTTAGTTTTTCTATATTTAGTAACTTACAAACCTGTTCCATTGTATCCGATATAAATTCAGTTCCACGATCCGTAGTGATGACCTTTGGGATTCCGAACCTTAAAATGAAATTATTCACAAAATTCTTAGCTATACTTACCGTTTCCTTATTTCTAAGAGGATATGCCTCTACAAATTTACTTAATTCACATTGTATTGTTAATATATATTTATTATCTTCTAAATCTCTATCTAATGGACCTATTATGTCTAGAAAAACTTTTTCCAAAGCAGAACTAGCTGTGGTTGTAATAACTAGGGGTTCCTTAATATGCCTAGAATGTTTACTTTTTTGACATTTTTCACACTTTCTAACGTAACTCTTAACATCATTTTCTATTCCTGGCCAGTAGAATTTACGTTTTATGTTATTTACCATTCTGCGAATCCCAGCATGTCCGCTTGTGGGTAGCAGATGATAGTCGTTCATAATAAATTGTTTTTCCTCGTCACTATCTATTCTTTTTATACCTTTCAAAATACAAATCCTTGGACCGTTATATTTATTTTTACTTTTTATTTCTTCTATAAGACTCCTTATAAATAACGCGTTATCTTCTTTCTTTATAATGCATATTTCTCTAATTTCTAACTTTTCACATATTTTCCTCAATTTTTCCACAAAAACGTCTCGCGTATAATGTGCTTTAAAATCAAGGTTAACATATAATATATTTTTATTTTTATTAAATGCGAAACATTCAGATTCGACATCCATATATTTTTTCTCTTTCATTTTTCTTAGTTCTTTCCCTTGTATTAAACTTAACTCAACTGATCCACTCGGTATTCTAAGTATTTCCACAACACTTGGTTGATCAGGCCAATTGTTCGGGTCAATACTTGGAATATCGCTTATCATTCTATCATCTCCACTTTCATTCTTTCTTTCTGCCTCTTTTACTTTCTTAGCCTGTGCTCTTGTTGTTACTGCTAATAAACTTTCATTCATAGCTTTCAAATCTTGGGAAGTCATACTTATTCGCGATAAAGCGTCCGCTATTACATTTTCTTTACCTTTCACGTATACTACTTTAAAATCATACTCTTCTAGTGCTAACCGAAATTTTAAAAGTCTACTTGAAGGGTCTTTTAGTCCAAATAGGTATATAAGGGGTTTATGATCCGTCATAATAGTAAAAGTACGTCCAAATAAATATGGTCGAAAATATTTTACACTCCAAACTATGGCAAGTAGTTCTTTCTGTATAGTTGGGTAATTTAATTCAGCTTTATTCAAAGGTCTACTAGCATATGCTACAGCTCTCATGTTATTATTACAAAGTACTGCACCTATTGCTGTCCCTGAAGCATCAGTTTGTAATATAAATTCTTTTGAAAAATCAGGGTATTGTAGAATGGGTGGATTTATTAAAGCATTTTTCAAAATATTAAATGATATCTCACATTGTTCAGTCCACTCATATTTGACATTCCTCCTACAAAGTTTATTTAAACAATTAGTTAATTCAGCAAAATTTTTAATAAACTTTCTATAGTAATTACACATTGCCACAAAACGTCTCAACTCATCGACGTTCGTCGGTATTGGGTAATTTTGAATAGTCTTAATTTTGTCTTGGTCTGGTTGAATTCCTTTAGAGGATATCGTATGGCCTAAATATAATAGTTCTGTTTTTAAGAATTGACATTTACTCGGATTTAGTTTGAGATTGACTTTACGTAAGCGTTCGAAAATTTCTATTAAGTTTTTATTATGTGATTCTAAATTTCTTCCGAAGCAAACACAATCGTCTAAATAAATATAACAATTTATATAGTTAAGACCTGACATAGCTACTGACATGACTCTAGAGAAAGCGCTGGGACTGATCTTTAGCCCCATAGGTAGACGTTTCATTTGAAACTGACCTGTACTAGTTGTAAATGATGTGATTGGTCTAGATTCGGGTTTTAATGAACATTGATAATATGATTGACTTAGGTCTAAATGAGAGAAATAAATTGCGCCTGATAACGAATCCAATATCTCTGTTATGTTTGGTAATGGAAATTTATCATCCTGTATTACTTCATTTAACTTTCGATAGTCTATAACTAATCTCCACTTTTTATTATTTTTGTCATCTGATTTTTTGGGTACTAACAATATCGGACTGGACCATTCACTTTGTGATGGTTCTATTATGTCATCAGCTAACATTTGTTTAATTTGTTTATCTACTTCAGGTTTTAAACTATGTGGTAATCTATATGGTTTTATATAAACTGGATTTACATTTCGTTTCAAATTAATTGATTGTTCACACAAGTTAGTAGTCGTAAGCTTATCACCGGGTAAATAAAATATGTCAGCATACTTTGAACAAATACTCTCTATACTGTTACGTTCACTTGTACCTAAGTGATCAAGTTTCAAAGATTGCAACAATGTTTTTGCACGTGTAGAGTTCGAAGTACACTTATCAAAAGAACAAACATTATACTCTTTTAATGGTAATAGCTGAGGTTGAAAAATTGGAATAATAATTTCTTTGTCACTAGTATTCATTAATCTAATAGGTATTATGTTATTTTTTGGTTTTACTATTAAACTAGCTAAAAATAAATTTTCTTGTAATTCTTCCTGTACAATCACACTATCTTCTTTCACATCTGAATTTAACTTTATATAATGAATAGTTTCGCATCGTGCTGGTATCGTTATATAGTCTGTACATAATTTAGGTGAAGTATATAATGGTATCTGGCTTTGTTTTTCATTTGTTAACATTAATATATTTTTCTCTAAATCGATAATCGAATAAAAATTGTTTAGAAAATCTAACCCAATTATTCCATCTGATTTACAAGGTAATTCCTCAAACAAATAAAATTTGTGTTCATAATTAGTTCCATCTAACGCCTGTAAAGTTAAATAAACATAACCCTCTGAATATGTCTTGCCACCTATACCGTTAATGACTATAGGGTCTTTATGTATCGGTGTATGTTTCGATAATATACTACTACGAATAGCCGATAAAGATGCACCGGTATCTAGTAACCACGAACATTTTTTACTATAGATATTTAAGAATATGTATTTTACATTGTTTTCGTAATTTAAAATATAATTTTTAGTCCCGAAAAAACTGTTTCGGTTCAGTAGTTTTTTCTTCTTCAAGTTGTACCGAACAAATATTTTGCTTACTACGGTTACCGCTACTATTGTAAATTCGACGGGGACCTCGAGTCGGGGTCGAGTGGTTTTTGTTAGAATAATATCCTGAATTATTATAATTATTTTTAACATACATACCTGTACGAGGGGTATTATTGAGATTGTTGTTCCGTCCACGATGTGAGTAAAAATTAGTTTTATTGGTTCGTCCGCCTCTGCCTCTTTGGGAAGACCTATAGTAGGGGATTCGATTACCTCTTCTTTGCGCGTTGAATATATTGTTAGACGATGAAGGTTGTCCCAACTCCTCGTCTTCAGCAGCACGGACTGCATCCTTCAACTCGGAGTAGTCTCGAGCTGATATAATTGTGCTGAGTCGCCTATTACGTAATCCATCTGCAAATCTTTTAATCGCTAATTTTTCATTAATAGGTCTCAATATCTCACAAGCCTTCGGGTTTCCGTTGCTCTGTGCTATAGTGAGGCCTACAAATAACTCAGATAATTTATCTCCATACTCATGAATTGACATATTATTTTGAGATAAGTTATTTAATTGGCTAAGTATCGCATTTGCTGATTTTTTTGTTAATAAAGAATTTCTAATATCATGGATTAAGCTCTTTACATCACTATATTCGCTTTTTAATTTTAATTTAGCACATTTAGTTAACCTGGTTTTTAATACAAATGAAATTAATAATTTTTTCTGTGTGAAATCTACAAGATATTCATCATACATTTCAATTCCGTCAATAATTTTTTCAGTAGTTTCTTCCGTATTATCCATTACGGGAATTAAAGAAGTAGCAGTTTTTAAGTCGAACCTATCCATTTTTGTTATTTCCGATTTTTCCATTATACTATCCACACAATTAATTTTGTAACTTAAAATTTTATTATATACTAATTCAATGCGTTCTAATATTCCATAAACATAATCTTTTAATTCAACTTTACATTTTTGTTCGTTAAAAATATTAATAATATCTTTATATTCACGAAATAGTTTTTCAGCTTTTACAATTTTTTTATTCACATTATCTGTATATTGTAATCTTCTAGTGGGACCTAATTTCCTTAAATCAATTTGAATTTCACTTAACTTATTTAAAATAATTTCTAATTCTTTTTCCATATAGTTTTAAACTTACAGTCAATATTACACATAGTTCTTACATATTTTACGTAAATATGGTATGAAATCTATACACAGAAATTAACAATAGAGGGGAGGGAAAGGTTTTCACTTCACATATTTTCACTTTTCATTTATATTATTATTACTTTTTAACTTTTACTTTCACTATTCACTTTTCACTATACCGTATCTCCTCCGTCAGCGTTTGTAGGGTTGAATCTGCCAGAAAACCTCTGCCGAATTCTCGTAAAAAATTCAGACTGCATTCTTTTTTCTATCCATTTCCTTTCTTTATTTCTCCAGCTTTTCCATGCCAAGTAAACCATAGTACAAATAAAAATTATTAGGGCCACGGTGATTAAAATATTACTCGTTTTTATGTTACTTTCGATTTCTGTAATTCCTCCAGTGTTACTCCCTGCAGCGGCATTCTGCGTTATTAATATTTCCTTATCTTCGTTTTTCGAGTAATTTTTCCCCATATTATTTATTAATTAGATATAGTTTTAATGAAAGTCTCACTTTATTCACTGCTCGTTATAAATTATAAATTCTTTAAAAGTTGCACCGAGGCACACTGGAATCCGTCGCGTTTGCGTTTTGCGTCGGTCACCCGACACTCGCAACCGCCACGGCATGGCAGGGTCGCCATGAGGTGTGAGGTACGGGGAGATACAGTAAAAGGCGCACAAGTGTTCCGGACAACGTTCTGATTTATTCTGCATACATATAATGAAAATACATGTCTTATAAACTAAATGTTACTACACTACAGTTTGTTAAATATAACCCATTGGTCTCCTGTTGAACCACGGTTAATTACAGAAACGGTACTACTGATAATGTGACTGGGTTTGGTATTGTTGAAATCGGGATTACTAGCGGTCGCAAATGTAATAGGAATGATGTAGTTCAAATTTTGAGTTGCGTAACCAGTGTTAATACTAAACCGTCGCTAAAAAGGAAATTATACATTAGAAATAGAATCCTGATGAAACTCACAGTCGTTGCTTTTTTAATGTTTTTGAAATACCTGAGTAATTGTCATATCTCCCGTTTGATGATTCACTTGAACGTTTAATATTGGGTGACCGCTTTGTTCAGTCCAACTTTTATAGTAATCGATGAACGAAAAATCTGAACTGTATTCTGAAAATGAACCGGCCGCTCTACCAGCAGCATCGAGAGCTTGGAAAAGGTCGATAGGTCTTACGACATCACTAGTTCTGCAAAAAAAATGTATTGACTAAACCTTTAACTAATTTTACAATTTTCCCCATAACCTGCTATTAAAATGATGTCTATACCGTTCAACTAATAAGTTTCGTAGTCCTTGTATGTTAACTTCCGACCCAAGGAGGTGTTCAGTCATCCGAATAACAGAAGCACCTTTGTTATAAGAAATAGTAGAGAACATACTCCGAATTGAACTAGGACTACCAATATTGGGGTTTGTAAGTGGGTGGGCAGTTTCAGCAGAGTCAAACAACAATGAAGTGTGCACTTGTTCATTGATAAAACGCGTGTCTAATCCCATGTAATCTTCAACCTGGAAATTTAATTTTGTTCCGACAGTTAAACATATTTTCTTTTTATGCTAGAAATAGCAAAAAATAATTATTAAAACACATACCCAGTGAGTAAGGAAATATTGATAGTATCTAGCAAAACCTTCATTCAGCCATAAATTATCCCAGAAGTCACAGGTTACTAAGTTTCCGAACCACATGTGTGCGATTTCGTGAGACAAGATATAAGCGATCAACTGTTTGTAGTAGTCATTAGTGTGTTCTGGGTTGTACATCAAGTAAGCTTCTCTGTAATTTAAATGTGTTAATTTAATAAAATAATTATGAATAAATTAGCTGTCTAGATTTTTTAATGATAAAATCTCCAAAATAGAGCTTTGCTATAATTCTCTAATATCATTAAAAAACGTATTATAGAAGAAATTTTAGAAATCAATATCAAGTAATACCTATAAGTGATTAGACCCCAGTTCTCCATAGCTCCAGCGGAGAAATCAGGAATAGCTGCATGAGTCATTTTCAGGTTTGGGTCCATATCGAAATATTGTATATTAGTGTATTCATTCATTCTCTCAACGAGCCTCTGACCAACGTCCATGGCGTATGATCCTTGTCCTTCTGCAAGGGCTGCTTGTCTTGCTATCACTTCATACATTAGAGTGCCATTCTCTGACAATACAGGTGCCGTATTATTGTAGTCAGCTGCGACTACTAAAGCTAGCAGATATGTTGACATAATCGGAGTTGTTTCGTAAACATCATCTTGAAAGCCACTAAGGATAATCGATAAACATAATTGACAAGTTATTGTATTATTCATAAGTAAAATAATGCAAAATAAAACTGAAAATTTTACTTACACTATGGTACTAGGTACAGTTTCTCTTATATTAGTACATGACCAACTCCTAAAACTAAGTGGTCGCCTAATGACAATATCGAACCTAGCTTTGAAACTAGGTTCATCGTAGCAAGGGAAAGCAAAACGTGCTGAGGTGGCTTGGAACTGCGTTGAAGCCATCCAGCTACAAGATAAAGTTGAGATTAAAATTAAAATTATGTGCTTTAAGGTTTAAAATTTAAAATTAATTATACGATATGACATTACCTAATATTTGTCGATGTCTGATTATTCTTATACCAACTTCTATAGATTCCATACATGTCATTCCTTAAAGGAGCTTCGAAAGTTATAGAAAGTGTATAAGTAATATTTGCATTGAATTCCAAAAATCCTGATGTCAGACTTATTGTTAAGAACTGTCTCTCTTCATCAACAGTTACAGTATGATTTAATGTTTGATTATTATCATTTCGCTGCAGTGTAATGCTAATATGACTAATGTCATGTGAATGAATAACTATTTCGCTTACATTAGCTTGTGTTGGTTGCAATTCTATATCAACTGTACCAAAGAACGCAAATCTCGATATATCGATACCCCACAAGAGGTCATAGTGGAGAGGGCGAGTAGTTGTTGGTAACCGGTAACTTTGTGGAGGCAAATTGTATTCGATGTTATTAAAATCGTCAACGTGTTCGAATATTTCACCTTCTAGTTTTTCATCCAAAAAAATTGTATTTCTAGTTACTGGTGGATTAGGTAATCCACTAGCGGTGAGGCATACCAGAGCTAGAACAAATAGCTTTGATGTCGCCATCTGTAACAAGCATTAACGTCAATCTTTTTATATCGTTTACTTCGTTATATCATCACAAGAATTACGATTATGCTGTTGTATACTCGCATATCGAATAAAACGTAAAGCTTATTGAAAATGTATTATGTTCTATGAAAGCAATAATTTGAAAAATAATTATCTAACTATTTTTTGGTTAAGTTTTTTTCATTACTTTTCATTTTATGAAGCTGATTTTGTAGTGTAATTTGAAGAAAAAATATAAAAGAGGAACTTTAAAACGTAAAAATCGATATAAAAACCATAAAAAGTAAACACCTTTTTACGTACTTTTAAGTAAATTTTTTTGTTCATACAGTATTTGAAAAAAAACCGCTAAAAATTTTTTTCTAAGACTGTAAACGGTTGACACAGAAACGTTTGTATCGAAAAATATTACATATTAATTATCAGTTATACAACATTATCATATCATTCGAAGTATTTTAGTAAAGATAATATTAATGGGTTTAACACCTACGACTCTGACGAGTATCACAATTTAATATTATATTGTATTTATTTTGTATTTTTAGATAAATTATATTATAAATAAACATTATACCTATTTAATATTATCCGAAATAATCTCGTCATACTAGTATTAAAATTGTTGAAATAGTTTGAAAATCATTATCCTTAAGTGATAATAGTAAAATAGTCAAGAAACTAGGGACTACAATCCTGCAAAGCGAGGTCCCACAATTCCGTGGGGTCTCGCTCCAATAGACCTGCGGGAACCCCTGCTAAATCTTTCCAGTAATACATCAAGAAATATAAAAAATAAAAATAAAAAAAGAACATTATGATAGTAACTGTCGCTTTAGTTGGAGACAACTACGAGTATGAATAAGACGTTTTCGAAAATATACCTAGCTGCTATACCTGGAACATCTCCAACTGACACAGGTAATGTTGTCACGTTAAAGGAAGAATAAGAGAAAGAGAATAAACAGAGAAATAATTACGTTTACGCACAAAAGAAAAAAAAATCGACTTCAATTACTTTGACAAATAAAACAATGTAGGTAAACAAAATAATGGTCAATCAAGTAAATACGTGTTATCAACGATTACTCAGGAGAGATTGTGGTCAAATGCCTGCCTATTTGTCATAAAAAAAAAAAAAAAAACTCAAAAAGTTGTCATCAGATCTTAATCAATTTAAATGAAACATGCTTTCAATTTAAAAAAAAAAATTAAAAAACTATTTGAAAAACCCTCTTTTGTGCATTTACACGATATCCTTAATCCTTATTTTGAATTAATTCATTTTTCTTTTTTTTTCTTAATAAGGATAGACTGAATTTGCAAAAAAAAATTAATCAAAATTCATATTCGGAATTAATATCAAATCACACGTCAAACAAATTTATAATAAGATATTCAGGTATTCTTTGACGTTTTCGAAAATAGAACACTATTACCTAATTTTGCTTCCTGACTAAGATTTTATAAATAACCGTAACCTTATAATTTAATTTAACACATTATATATTTATCTGTAATTTATACCTCTTTTCATATTCTTCGATTAAAATCAATTATCTATCAATGTGCTCAAGGTTTTTTTAAATAAAATATTTGCTACAAAAAGCTTACCTTTATTTTTGAAGGCGACAATTGCATAAGCCGTTTCACCGGCGACTAAAGTTGTAACTTTTTTATTTTCAATATGTTTATCGGCAATTATATTTTTTATCTTTTTATCATGCATAATCGAATCTAATCATTGTTTTAAGTCTCAATTATAACTTTACTTATTGTTATACAGCTATGGCTATAAAAATTTATTAAATTAAAGAATTCGCGAGTATTTACTGCGTTTCAAGATATTTTAGGTACTAAGTGTTGTGCACTGATGTTTAGTGTGTAATATCCTCTTATAAAAAAACACACGGAATTCGTGAGTTTTTAATACCTAAAATGTAAAACTATATTAAAAGACGCTGGTATATTATCTTAGCGAGAAAGCAGACAACTTTATTGAACTCTAGCAATGCTTTCAACAAAATTGAAGAAGCCTTAACTTAGCTCGTTAAAATGCTCCGACTGTAATTTAGTAGAAGTGTTACGTCATGATACAATATGTACGGAACCAAGTGTAAAAAATTGTGAAACTAGCTATAATATATAGTATACATTATTGTAAGATATATAAGGTTGCACTGTCAAATTTTTGAAATTTTCTTTACTTGATAGAGAAAAAAATAATTTCCATTAGTGAATGGTTTAACAATTATCTGCATGGAAGTCGACAGAGTATAAGAACTGATGGTTCTCTCACAAGGACGTGTTTTGTAACGAATACTATTTTCTATCTTCAAATTTATAGTATAACTATACTACTTCTACTACTTTCTTCAAATTTATAGTATAACTATACTATAAATTTGTGATATTTCTTCTCTTTTTACAAGTATACAGACGATTTTTTTTTTATAATTTATCCATTACCTTTAACATAATTAACAAGTTACTAATTAATCCCGCGATGGAACAATTACTATGGAATTGAAGTTAATTTCAAATACGTTAAACTACTATTATTATGAACTGAAATTGAAAATGACTAGTCTTACCTTATTAACTCACCTTTTAACTCAGTATTTGTATTTGATGGTGTCACACCATATACCTAAACTGTAACGAATCTTAGCGTACAACTGTACTTACTTACAACTGTACTAACGTAGACATGTCACGATTGAGCCTGTTACCTCCACCTGCTGGCCTCTTTCTCCCATATGGGATTAGGTGTAATGACATGATGATTACGACTGGGACCGACAACTTAAGGTGCTCTCAGAGACATGGTGGGAACCGCAAAGAAATATTTGTACAAATACAAATATTAGAATTCTAAAAGGGAGTCGAACCCGCAAAGCCATCTTTGCTTAGACACCTACATGGCACATGCACCATTACGCCAAAGTTGTTGTTGTCTTTTGTTGTTTGTTGTTGTCAATTTTTTAGGTTTTTGTCACTTTTTGGAAGTGAGTAAAAAGTTTCTGGCGTAAGCTCATTGCAACGGTTACGGTATTTCCATTACATAACTACCCAAGTTACGTTAGCATAATTCTTACTTTGTCTATTCTTAATGCAAGCTATTACTAATACTTCACTAAAGAACAATTACAGAAACTTGAGATACTCTACAAAGTTGCTATTTGGTTCATATTTGACTTGCGCAAATATGACCAATTTTCACAATTTCGACACCAGCTCAACTAGTTATCTATTCGACCATAATCTGCACATCTAGTGTCTTCTGATAATTAAATTCAAAAATTGTATGTAAATTAATATTTTATTTAACCAAAAAAGTTTTAATGAAAACCTTTTCATGTGCTAAAATGTATCAAAAGTTAAAAAAGTTAAGAAATCACTAACAAAATATGCATTAAATAATAATTTGTTTTAGAAGATAACAGATTTGAGAAAAAAATAAAATTGACTTGATCGAGTAGTGAACTATTTTGCAGTCTAACATCTTTTATTACCAAGGTTTTTTGTAGACTAAATTTAATTATCTCTAGCCTGGCTAACTTAATCTGATTAATTTGATACCATTTGATATCATAACCATATAAAAAATCCTTAGATTACAATTTTTTATCTGACTAAGCATTTCCCAGAAATCTATTAGACACGCTGAAAATCAAAAAAAAAAAAAAAACTTTATTCAAATAGGTTCCAAGAGCATTTTCGATCGTCATTTTATAAATTAAAATTTTAAAAGTAACTATTATTATTGAGTGAAGCTACCAACAATTCGGAACGTAGATTCTGCAGAAAAGAATCGGCTAGAAACTCCGCAATATTACTCTTTTAAAAATTATATGTATGTGTACTAAATTAGTAATATCTTGCATGAAAGACTTTCGTCGCTAAATCCACCCATCTTCATCATCTTGGTAATTCTGCACCGAATAATAAGCTTTATTATCTATTAATTTATTTTTAATAAACACTTAAAATTATTTCTTACGGTTTCTTATTACAAATTCAGATTGAGAAATTTCATACATTTTCAATTTTGATGTATCATTATATGATTATATACACTGCCAATAGTTAACCAAAAAAATTAGGACAAAAGTCAAATTTAATGTTTGATGTACAAATACTATATAAGTGCTTTTAAATTTTATTAGAGCTTTTTATTTTATATCTTTTTGTGGGTCTAATGCACGTTATGCTGTCAAGATGGTCCGGAACACCTAAAGCAATCGGTTTCTTTTTTTTCTTCATATATAACATAACATGGTATCTTGGATGCCTTTTATTATGTTTGTCATATAATTTATATTGCTTTTCCGTCTGCGCATTACACAATAGACCAGTTCTTTACAGTCCTAAGACTTCATTACCTTAATGACAATATTCTGATTATATAATAGACGGTTGACTAGGAAAAAACCTTAACTTTACAGAAGATCACAGCTAAATAATATTGCTCTAAAAGAGCGTGCACTACGCTTCTGTGTTGAGTGAGGTGGACAGAGCTCCCCACCGGTCCCCGGGCAGTGGACGGTGGACGCGGTCAGGCCGGTCCTTCAGGAGTTGGTGAGGCGGCGGTTCGGGCCGCTGACCTTCCGTTTGGTGCAGGTATTTCCGGACACGGATGCTTCGGTAAGTACCTGCACCAAATCGCGAGACGGGAGGTGACTTCAGCCTGCCACGAGTGTGGGGCACCAGAGGATACGGCGTTTCACACGCTGGAGATGTGCGCCGTGTGGGACTCGCGGCGGCGCGTGCTTTCGGCGGTCTTCGGACGCGATCTCTTACTGCCGAGCGTCGTAAAAGCCATACTCAACAGTGAGAGATCGTGGCTGGCGGCGGTCTTCTTTTGCGAAGAGGTAATGACGCAGAAGAAGGTCGCGGAGCGGGCCAGGGATAATGACGTCTCCGCTGCCCCACTCCGGCGCAGACGTACGGGGCCAAGGAGGAGACGGTTTGCCCACCTCCTCTCCCCCTCGTAATAGTGAGGTCACCGGCCGATAGTCGGGGTACTTCGGCCGGCCTGACGTCACGACCCCACATGTCTGAGGGGTGGCCTAGTTGTGAGCGAGGCCATCCCCACAATTGTGCTGAGGCCCGGAGGTTTCGTCCGGGCCAACCGCCGGGGCGAGGTGGCGAATACCAGCGCGACCCCATCTCGCCCCACCCAGGCGGACGACTGCTCACATGTGGTGGTTTTTTAGTCAGTAGGAGTCTGACATAACCCTCTGGCGCCCCCGCGCCAGAGGATATCCATGATGGATTTTCCCCACGTTAAAAAAAAGGTGGCAAGAGCTCCTAGGGCAGGTCGAGGGTAAGGTCGGCAACAGGCTCGCGACACTTCAGGTTTAGCAGGTGTCCATAGGCTAAGGTAACCACTTACAGCGTATTGTGTGTGTGTGTGTGTGTGTGTATGAGTGTGTGTGTGTATACCGTAAGTGAACCGTATGCTTGTTTACTAAAGTGTACCCTTGAAGTGTACAAAAAACTGACTCGAAAAAGTAGTACGTAATCTGACGTTGGTAGTGTTATTTAGTAGTTTATGGATAGCAATCTTCACTCGCTGTAGATAAGATATTATATATTTTGTCACGATTCATTAAAAATTTTGTCGATAAAAATATTTTTGTTGATAACAAATAGCATATTTCATAATAATAATTAAAAAATACGAAAAATTACACAATTTAAAGCGTGCGCAAAATGTTGAACTAAATAAATTTAATTTTTTTTTTTTTAATATTTCAGCGCCGACACGAGACTGGAGTTACTCACTTATTTTAGAAAAAAAAACTCTAAAATCAAAACGTTAATTGATTTTTCTATTTGTGCGCTACAGCAAATGCTACTATACTGCTATACCTATAACTCACATGAGTAACTAAAAGTGCTGTAAGATGTTACTGAGCATCGGCATTATACGATTCACTCCATGCCCAATACATATGTCATACACGAACCACAAGTGCAACTGCCAGTGTTGTGGCCACTGCGCATACGCGTCACGATAGAAAAATGTTTAAGTTTCGAAGACATTAAAGAGTTAAATGTAAAGCTCTACAAGACATCAATAAATAGTACCTGGGTGACCGAGCTTAGCTCGGTATTTTTAGTAAATCGTGTTTTTTTGAAATCATATTTAAATACGAATTACATATTTATAAAATATAAATAATATTTTTTTACCGACAATAATAAAAAATATGGAATCTGGAATGGAATATCGACATGGAAATTTGAGGATTTGAACCGTGTTCTATTCGGTCGATCGCGACGGCCGATTTCCCACCTGAGCTATTACAACTTTATTGACAAGTGCAAAATTTACCTTCGTATTCTAACGATATTGTAGCCATTTTTCCATTGTCTTTAACTGGAATAAAACTAGATTTTCTAAAAATGAATCCTCATGAAAATCGTTGGAGCCGTTTCCGAGATTTAGATTATATATATATATATATATATATATATATATATATAATCTAAATCTCGGAAACGGCGATTCTTTTATATATATATATAAAAGAATTGCTCGTTTAATAGTATTAGATATAAAATAACTATATATTTAAGAAAAAGGAAAGTGTGTGTTAGCTTCGACGCACGACTGGAGTTTACTCCTTCACACAAGGCACAAAAAGCTCTTGCTAGTCTAAGAAAAAGACTACCATATCAAATGGTAAATAAACGAATCAAAAAACGCCATATATAATGATGGCGTTTGAAAACGTCGTCCTTTTATGAAAATCAATTATTTAGGAGTTAACTTCAAAAATATTCAATTCACTGTCATAGTATGAACTCAAATCGAGTCGACTTTCATTAAAATTCACTTAGTAGTTTTAGCATCGCATAGCACGTCTCATTTCAGGCAGACAAATACATAAATAATATATTTTTAGCTTTCAGTGTCGATTATACTGCCCTATGGCCCTATAGAATCTCTTTAGTTAGATTACGCCATGCCTGGCTGGCTGTCATTAAAGTTTAAATTAAGAGAGATAAAACGATGTCAGACGGAATGTTGTAACTAAATTATTAGAATTTGTGAAGAAGAGTACTTATCATTACATTGTATAAAAAACAAAGTCGCTTTCTGCTGTCTGTATGCTTAGATCTTTTAAACTAAGCAACGCATTTTAATGCGGTTTTCTTTAGTAAATAGAGTGATTCTAGACGAAGGTTTATAAGTATAATAAATGCATAAAGGCAGGTGCATAGGAGATAGGTGTAGGAACACTGATAGTTTTAGAGGTTTCTAATGTGATGTCGTAAATAAACACAGTTTTGTGCGCTTACATTCAAATATTTTATTTTATATTCATCATTATCATTACAGCTTATACGGTCTACTGCTGGACATAGGCCTCCACAAGCTCACGCTAAAAACAACGTGAACTCATGTGTTTTGCCCATAGTCACCTAGCTGGGCAGGCGGGTTAGTGACCGCAGTACTGGCTTTGTCGCACCGAAGACGCTGCTGCCCGTCTTCGGCCTGTGTATTTCAAAGCCAGCAGTTGGATGGTTATACCGCCATCGGTCGGCTTCTTAAGTTCCAAGGTGGTTGTAGAACCTTGTTATCCCTTAGTCGCCTCTTACGACACCCACGGGAAGAGAGGGGGTGGCTAAATTATTTAGTGTCGTAACCACACAACACTTGTTTTATATTAAGTACCAGCATTTGCTGTGTAGCTAGGCATTAAAGAATATAGCCACCTCCTCTCTTGCTGTGGGTGTCGTAAGAGGCGACTAAGGGATAAGACAGTTCCACTACCACCTTGGAACTTATAAAGCTGACCGATGGCGGGATAACCATCCAACTGCTGGCTTTGAAATACACAGGCTGAATACGGGCAGCAGCGTCTTCGGTGCGACAAAGCCAGCCCTGCGGTCACCAAACCGCCTGCCCAGCGTGGTGACTATGGGCAAAACACATAAGTTCACGCTATTTTTGGCGTAAGCTTGTGGAGGCCTATGTCCAGCAGTGGACTGTATAGGTTGTAATGATGATTATACTTCTACTTACTATGAGCAACACACATGAGTACGCGCCATTTTTGGCGCGAACTTGTGTAAGCCTATGTCCAGCAGTGGACTTCAAAAGGCTGAAATGACGATGATGATGATGATGATCAGTATTGCACCTGTGCGAAGCTAGGGCGAGTCGCTAGTAAAATAAACTATAAATGTCGTTTCTTCAATTTCAGGTTAATCTGTATGATTAACAGTAATAGTGTATTGTAATTCTTATATAATATTATGCTAAAATATTTAATTTTAATTTTCTTTAATTTCAGGGCAACACAAGTTTATTTATTTGTACTCTCACAATAATAGACAAATAATCTTATATAATACTAGCTGTGCCCGCGGCTTCGCCCGCGTTTAAATCAGTGAGTCACAAAGTTTTCCCGGCAAACTTCCAGTGAAACTCAAAATCTCATCAAAATCGGCTTAGTCGTTCCGTAAACCTTCCTCTTGAAGCCCTCTCTCCATTGGTAAAACCGCATGAAAAGCCGTTCAGTAGATTTTGAGGGAATCAATCACATACACTTTTGGGGACTTATTGTTATAATACACTAACTGTTGCCCGCGACTACGTTCGCGTGTTTATGAAGATATGCATTACTATCAAGATGTTTAAGCAAATTATTTTTTTATTTCAGTCACTTGAAATGCTTATCACGCTGAGTAATTTTTTAAAAGGCACAATTTAGTATAATTCATTAGTTATTTTTATAAAACCTCTCTATACACCACATTTTTAGTTTTATTTTCAGACTGCAGTATAAATAACCTAGCAGGCGAACTTATAGCTGCTGTATATGTTTCATACAAACTATCAACCCCAATCAAACGCCCTTAGCAGTGGAATATCAAAAAATCCGTTCTTAGCGGACGTTTACTAACTATAATCTACCTCCCTGCTAAATTTCGTCTTTGTCCATCCTGGATGGATGGACCATCCAGCGGTTTTTGAGTTTTCGTGATGTGTGAGTCAGTGACCTTTCTCTTTTATATATATATAGATTACGATGCATTATTTGGACTCCTTTTCACCATCTATAGAGCATACATTTTAAATTTCGTCTCTTACTTTAAAAACATAGGCCTTTCATACAAACTTCCGACCCCCGTTTTATCCTCTTAGGTGTCGAGTTTCGTAAAATTCGTTCTTAGCGGATGTTTACGTCGTAGGACGACAAAACCTACTTGCCAAATTTCAAGTATGTAGGTGTTATAGTTTCGGAGATTTCGTGATGAGTGAGTCAACCTACCATCCCCCGTTTTAACCCCAAAAGGGAGTTGGTTTCTAAAGATACATTATTTGGACATCTTCTCACCATCTATAGAAGACCATACATTTTAAATTTCAAGTATCTTACTTCAAAAACATAGGACTTTCATACAAACTTCCAACCCCTGTTTTATCCCTTTAGGGGTCGAGTTTCGTAAATTCCGTTCTCAGCGGATGTTTACGTCCTATAAGGAACCTACTTACCAAATTTCAAGTTTGTAGCTGTTATAGTTTCGGAGATTTCGTGATGAGTGAGCCAACCTACCATCCCCCGTTTTAACCCCAAAAGGGAGTTGATTTCTAAAGAGACATTATTTGAACACCTTCTCACTATCTATATAGAGCATAAATTTTAAATTTCAAGTCTCTTACTTCAAAAACATTGAACTTTCATAAAAAATTCTAACCCCCGTTATACCCCCTTAAGGGTCGAATTCCGTAAAATCCGTTCTTTGCGGATGCCTACGTCTTATAAGGAGCCTACCTGCCAAATTTCAAGTTTGTATGTAGTTTCGGAGATATATTGTTGTATTATTAGTAGTGTATTTTTTTTGTCACAATATAGATTTTATGTAAGTACCTTCAATATTTAATTAATTTAAGTAGTAGTCGATGATGTGATAACGCGTTTTGGGAGAAGACGTAAAAGTAAAATTAATTTTGGTATTTATGTGTTGGTATGTATTTTTAAGTACAGTTACATACATTAATAAAATACCTACTGTTTACCTGTACCTTTTATTATCAAAATTAAATTATAACTTTTTGTGATTTGACCACGACTATGTGACCCCCTTCCCCTGACGCCAATGCTGGATCTGCCCTTGTTCATCTGAGGCGTGATTGTGATATCTTGATCATTTTCCAATGGACGATTAGAAATAAATGCGTAGGTACTAAAAAAGTTCAGTCAAATAGTTTTAGTTTCATTGGTACTTCTTTGATAAGTCATTGTTGCGTCACAACTGACTGTATAAGCAAGTTATTTTACTCTTTGCAACTGACTTTGTAATACAGCTTACTGTGACAGCTTTTCTTCAAATAATACAACAACATATACTCTATCACTCTCGGAGTTTGTGTTATAGTTTCGGAGATTTCGTGATGAGTGACCTTTCGCTTTTATATATATTATAGATATCGGCGCTTTGAGTACTTAGTCAAGTCACGTTGAAGGTTAGGTTGTATTAAAACTTCTTACTAAAACATGAATCAACTTTGCTATTTTTCTTTTTACTCTGTATGACCTTAGATATAGATACGTTATTTGGCAGATTAATAATAATTCCCTTCTTACAATAGCTTTTTGTTTCGATAATCATTATAAAATTATTTTTGTATGCTAATCGATTTTTAAAATACGCGGTTCTCAGTTCAACTTTATTTTAACTGGGTGTACCGATTTTGATGATTCTTTTTTTTAATCAGCTTTTTACGTTACGTTATTACTGTGTGGCTACGGTACTAAAGAATATAGCCACCCCCTCTCTTCCCGTGGGTGTCGTAAGAGGCGACTAAGGGATAACATAGTTCCGCTACCACCTTAGAACTTAAAAAGCCGACCGATGGCGGGATAACCATCCAACTGCTGGCTTTAAAATACACAGGCCGAAGACGGGCAGCAGCGTCTTCGGTGCGAGAAAGTCAGCCCTGCGGTCACCAACCCGCCTGCCCAGCGTGGTGACTATGGGCAAAACACATAAGTTCACGTTATTTTTGACGTAAACTTGTGGAGGCCTATGTCCAGCAGTGGACTGTATAGGCTGTAATGATTACGTTATCAAATTTAAATGGTACCACCCATTAAATTTGTTCGAAATCTGTCGAATACTTTTCGACTTATCCTTAAAATACGTACATAATTAACTATGTTACCGACTACCTACGTCGTATTACTTGTCGATATCGAAGTCAGCTTTTTTTTTTCGTTTGCGATCAAATACAATAGTACTATGGATATTGAACGAAAATTTAAGAAAAATGGATAGTAAAATAAAATCCAGATTTTAAGTAGTATTTTTATTTATTTTAGATTTACAACAAACATCCTCACAAATGTTTCGACTTTTTGTCAGTAATAGCAAATGTCTCAAACATTATTTTTCTATTCGCCTTCTAGGACACAATTGATCATAACTCAAAAGTATAAATATAGCAATTATCAAAAAATTTACGGTACGCTTCTCCCAATAAAAGTTAACATAAATAGCTTAAAAGGCAAAAATATTAATTTTTATAATAATAGTACGGTATTAAATTAATAACGAATAATTCACTCGTTGATAATGCAATAAATTTTATATTATAATAGATTATACATAATAATCAGAGATTCTTTAGACTAGTTTGATAACATCTGTATTACATCTGAATCCACTCAACCATCACTCAGATACAAATATAGCCTAAAACATATTTTAAAAATATTTCACTATCCATCGTTCATCCAATAAAACGTTGTTACAAAATCTTAAAATGTATTTGTTACAAAAAACCACCATATTGAAAATTTTAAGTGCTAATATTAACTCATCAGAAAACTTCATATATTATTGACTTCCAATGATAAAAATGTAAGCAAAAGAAACTTAAGATGTTTGTCGAAATCTTTCATTCATTAACTTTCAGGGGTAGCTGTCATTAGTTTCCAAATATAGGATTGATCGATCGGTTTTAAAACCATATATAAAGTAGGTATTCTATGTTCAACATTCAACTAACACTTGTGAGTTCATGTGACTAATTATTCTAATCGTTTTAAACAAAACAAAAAATCTATTTTCTGTTTTATTACTTTGAGTTTCGAATGGAAAGTTTTTGGTTCTATTTTTCATGCTGTAACATAACACGTTATACTTATATTTTGACAACTAAACAGTTTTACGAAATTCATCAATTTTTTATTGAATAAACGAAATGGTACTGGTTAAATATAATTACATAACGAAATACAACTTCTTACGATAGGTATGGATAAGACTCGAACGTTCTTTAGTTGTACCTATCTGTATTAGCTCAATCGATTTCCACTTATCTAAAATTAATTTCATATTGTATCGTAACATAGTCTAGGGCCAAGGTACATATTAACTAGGATATTTTTTCACTTATAAAAAAGTTGATAGGTTGTACTCATCACGCGATTTTAACTTTTGGTGATGATTTGTCCATTTCCAATAGCCAATCGACAATTGTTTGATAATTCCTTTCCATCCACTGAACATTGGCAGCAGTTCGTTCAAGAATTTGCTGAACTGGTCGACCGAGATCACTGCAGGATGCACTGATGAATCTTTTCAGCTAAAATAAAGATAAAGTAAATAAAATTAAACTTTAATCTAGTACAGACGGTAATAAAGAGGAATGAAAAGAGAAAGAAAATGTGAACGATTATAAGTTAAATGCTAAAAATTTTGAATATGGTAACAAAGTTACTGTGGAAAGAATCAGTGGATCGCTACCTAATTCTACATTGGATATATGTATTTCATACGTCATTGTTACCTTCTAATCTAGTCTAATAAACATCTTGTTCGTTGCAACGAAATAATAATATTTTTAATCAACGCGCGCATATACCTGAACAAATAAAATATTTCTGTTTCGACATAACTTTAACGATAAATATATATAATTAGTTTCTTGATCAATAATTATCAATAAAAAGAAATTATAACAATACCTCTTCGTACTCGTGAACTTGATTCAGTCTTCTCGTGACAGCCTTAAGTATTGAGTTCAGAGTAGACACTGATCCAACACTAAAAACAGCAAAATAAATAAAAATTGTCAAATTAAATAATATAAACCTACTTTGCATATTATATAGTACTAGGAATATTACAGGCTTAGCATATGAGCGATAAAAAACCTGATAGATGATTATAAACATATCGCAAAACTATAAACAATTTTTAAACAGAAATATATGATCCGGAAAGGAATCAAAACTCTATTCTAATGGAACGCATACACGCGTGTTTGTACTTAACAATAGTTAAATACTGAGAAATCACTACGTAAAATAACATTATTAGTCTTATTTAAGTAAAATAGTTACTTACTATTCTTTTAGTCTTTGCCAATTAGATCTGACAAAGTTGAAAGCAATCGGTTCTCCAATAGAAGAACTAGCGACAGCAGAAAATACTCTAACAGTATCCTGCTTACGTATCCCACTGTCGTTTCGAAGGGATAAGTCAAGATATCTGAAAGGGTGAACAAATATTAGTAGATGTAAACTGTCGATACTTTACCTCCAATAGAATAAAGTCATGCCGATCCACATAGATCCAAATCATACAGCCAGCTTCACTTGAGCGCGATTACAACTCACAACCATCAGCATAATAACAATTAACTGTAACCTCTTCTATATCTCATACCCAATCAAATACTATTTTAATTTTTCTATTTGTCAAGATATTGTCCTAACTAATAATAACGATACAACGAAATTACTCATGTATAAGATATGCATACATTGTTCATTATTCATTTCCTTTTTTATTTAGTCGTTGATTTTAAAAACAAGTGAAATATTTCTTGTAACAGACCTGTAGAGCAAGTATGGTTCCCTGGTACAACCCAGCACTGAAAGCAGGAGTTCCCTCTCAGAAGGAGCACTCGCGACCAAGAAACGATTCCAAGCGAAATTCCATTCTCTTGCACCTCCCGCCTGAACTCCAACACAGTATACCGTACTTCTAATATCTGCGTGAATCCTGAAAATTATGTCTACCCTAAATCTTCTTAGTAGTTTGAATGACGTAAAAAAAAACAATTTAAATCATTTCTTTTATTGTTTCATCGATCACAAGAATTATTATAATTAAAAAATTGATTATGTAATCAAATACAGCACTAAATGTATTCTCTGAGAAAGGTTTCTAAGATAAATGTAATGATCATTTAGAGCCGAGAATTTAATTTACGACGTCAAAATGTCAAACGCGTAACTTTGGGTGATGCAACCATCAGCTTGTAAACTTTTGTAAATGGTAAGCAGATCCCAAAATAAATCTACAATAACTACGAAAAAGACATGTTCGAAATAATACGTTTTTTATGAGTAGAACAAATCGCTTTTTGACCGACTTCAAAAAAAGAAGATTCTCAGTTCGAATTTATGTTTTTTTTTTTGTGTGTTACCCCATATATTTTTAATGGGTTGTCGATTTTGATTTATTCTTCTTGTATTAGAAAACTGATGTTTGTCACGTGATCCTGTTTAAATTATAGCGACATTTAACGAGTCATTTTTGAGTTATCCTCAAAAATACGTAGTTACTTGACTATTTTTCAATTCCTATTTTATAACTTGTCGATGTCAATTGAATTTTGAATATCATTAAATACTGCGATCCGGCTTTAACGATATTGTATAATTTTCAGGCATATGAAGGAAAGAAACTTACTCATTATACGCATCAGGATTCGGTGTCAGCATCCAGTTGGTGTACAAACGAACCGCGTGCTCTATGCACCCCACTTGTTGAAGATGACAAGCTGTAGACAGGAGATCAGCTCTTTGTTGTGCTCGTACTACGCTCTCGTTCTTCGACACGTTCCAACCAAGATCTTCTACAGCGCCACTCAAAATAGTTAGTACATATCTCTGGAATAATTTATTGTGTTAATGATATTTATAAATAATTAGCTGAGCGCGCGTTGCTACGCTTTTTTTATTTATTTTTGTGGTAGTACCAACACAGAAACCTTGGTGGGCTCATGCACAATACTTTGCTGAAGATCATGCCATGATCCAATGCGTAGTTTACCATTCTATAAAAGACATACAGACCAACATTCATTTTTATATAATGACTAACTGGCCTGGCGGACTTCCTATACGATGACAGAGGCCTAAACTCAGAGCGATCTTACAGGCAGTGGTGTAGCGTAGTTTTTGCTTGCCCGGGGCGAAAAAAATTTTTGCCACCCTCTTATTTAGGCATTTCAATTTAATGTATATTATACATTACATATATTTTTATACAGAACTTTTCGGCAAGAACAATTATCATTATTTTGCATTGTACAAGTTATATTTTATATAAAAAAGGTTATAAAACTGTCCCTTACATTCTGTATATACTTAATAGAAGTCATTGGCACTGATAATAATCAGTATATAAATGTATAATAAATGGGGAATTCCCACAAGTATAGACGTTGCCAGTCGCTACAAAATATCATTCAAAGAGAAGGGATTCCCCGACTTCGCCACAAAATAAGTAATGAAAAATACTACGTACTCCTATTAATCGGTCCGAATTTATAGTTGCGATAAAAATAATATAAAATGGTTCAAATATGTACAAAGCATTTTATTATTTAAGTATTGTTAAATTTCGCCACCCCCAAGTGCCAAAAGTGCCGGGGCGGGCCACTTCAAATTTAAAATTAATAGCGATATTTTTATTTGTATTATAATTTTTACTTCATTTTTTTATTTATTTTGCAATCGTAACTTTATTGCAAGATTTTTTTTGTATTTGTTTTGGTTCTTTTATATAATTCAATAAGATATTATTAAGTAGGTAAGAAGAAAAATATGTTACGGTTCGATAGCTACCTGAAATAAAAAAATTATTATTATTATTAATACATGTCACTGTTCCAGTCATAGTATGACTAGTCACTTCAATTCATTACAGCCGATCCTAACTAATTGATAACAGAATTACGTTATCAATAATTTTTTTGATAAATAAATCTTTATTTAATATATTTCAATGACGCATTTAGGTTTTTTATGACAAAACATTTCTATGAATCGATGACTACATTACATCTAGAAAGTTATGTTATAAAAATCCTTAATTTTTTTATCTCGCAAAAACAAAATCAAAAATGACTATTTTTGAGTACGCTTCAAAGGCACTTTCGAATCCTCATTTTATATTCAAAATTATATTTATTTTATTTTATTAATTATTATAATATTAATTCGCAATTGCTCGTAGAAAAACCTGTGTTAATTATAAAATTCGTTATATGTTGCATGAATAATTAGTCCAGTATGATCTGAATGATTTGTAAAGTTACGCATGATTTACTTAATGCTCTTGAAAGCGTCTTGAAAACGAGACAGGGAATATAGTCTTAGCTATTCTTATTTGTAGTACCAACACAGAAACCTTGGTGGGCTCATGCACAACACTATGCTGAAGATCATGCCATGATCAAATGCGTAGTTTACGATTATATAAAAGACATACAGACAAACATTCATTTTTATATAATGATATAGACTAACTGGCCTGGCGGACTTCATACCGCCGTATTTTTTTTTTTTTGTGAATATAATAATTATTTATATTGGAAAAAAATACCGCCTATCTTTCAAGTTTGATCAAACTACACGCGGTGTTCAACTTTGATAAAAATCTTTTAATTAGTTTAGGAGTCCATCGCTGTGAAGCGTAATTTACATTGATCCTATCGAAAAACAGTTATATAAAAATTTTATTATACCTTGCAAGTTTTTTAAACAGCCGGTTTTTTTCTGTCATAAATTTAATCGACAAGGACTTGATACCTATAGTTATTCACCCAAATAATTTTGTAATTGTCATTTTATAGAATTTATCGCATTGTGTTGTAAAAAATTTAATCACAATTGTAAATATAGATCATAAGAATTAGTGTAGTGCACGAGTACTAAGCTGACGTGCGCAAAAAATAGGAAATTTAGTAGAAATATGTCCTTACTAATAGTATGAGAATGATGATTATAAAAGATGATTTATAAAAAATATTTTTTTAAACTAATTTAAGTACATAATTATTATAAGATTTGGCCACTTTTCAATATTTTCTAGATCTGCAATGTACACGATAAAATAATTGCAAATTTAGTGTTGGGCTTAATTCCTTATTTCATCTACCGTAAATAAATAACCCACATCTACTTCAAGAGAAGTTCCATAATTTTTTTTTTACTTTTCGTACCTAACTGTGCAAAAGTTGTTAGTAGTTTCAAAATTGATATGTAGACACTAACGCCATCTATTGTTGCACAATGTTATGAAATCGACTAAAGATTTGATAGCATTTGATAAATCATCATTTTAAGTCTTTTATCGTAACTAATTTCAAAGATTATAATCTTTGTTTAATCGTGGATATGACACACATTTGGTTTAGTCATAATTATTATGAACTAATGCATGATTTTACCTATATCAAATACGACAATGATCGTGACCAATCAAGCAAACCAATTACTACTTACGTTATCATTGAGTGTACAAATTTCAAAAAATGTATTGAAACTTGAGTGAATTTAAAAAAAAAATACCCAGACCAGAAACAAATATTTGTACATAAACAAATATCCATCCCGAGCGAGAATTGAAGCCTTGACCATATATATTTAGCCTATACGCACCAATGCATCACTGCAATTGTTTGTCTGGGGCACAATTGGGTGAAGAAAAAAAAATAGTAAATGACTAATGATTTTTATATAAATCCAATATATACACAACAATAAACTCGGCAATAACAACAGTTTCTTATCATTTGGCTCATTCAATTCAGTTCCTTACAGTAATATTTTTAAAACGTTTCTAATTACTTCCATAGCATTCATTGAGGTAGAGCGCAGCATGAAATAACCTGCTCAAATTTTAGAGTAGCCATACACAGGCAACTAATACTGTTCCCAAGTAGTGTTGTGTTCCTGTGGTGAGTCAGTAGTAGGGTTGTCAACACACGATGCGTATGGGTTGCAGGCGTCTATAAACTATGGTAACCGTTTACTATCATGTAAGCTGTATGCTTGTTTGCCATCCTTGTAGCATAAATAAAAGCTTTTTAAGATGATACCACGAAATTTCCCAGATTGAACTTACCTTATATTCAAGATAATACGCGCCTTTCGACAGCATCGTATCTATGTAGCCCAATGCGACAAGACCGGCCTTCCATGGAACGTAACTTCTCTCGTGGTACAGATAACTCGATATATCTAAAGCTGTTTTGTAATCGAGGCGTCCAGAAAGAGCCAGATTCATAGCATCGTCGATTATTTGAGCTCTGTTTATCGGATGGATTTGTTCGAAATGCGATGGATGCCTTAGAACTTTTATCAGCAATTGCCAATTTCTCTGGTCGTAGTTTATACGGTAGAAACCTGTGATATTAGGAGATAAAATAAGTTCTCATTTGAATAAAACAACATTATATGTATATGTAGAAATAACGGTCTAATTACACTCAATTTTAAACAAACAAGATAGTGAGCTTTTGAAGTAAAACTTCTTTACGCACGCTTGACTTAGGGAGTAAGTTAGTGAGTGTATGACTACGACGTTATAAAAAGTGTGATCTAACGATGCGAACGGAAGTTGAGAGGGATATATAAGTTAGATGAAGCTGAAGAAGTTTTACTTCAGTCGTGTGGTCTAATAAAGCACGCTCGTTTTTTTATGAGCGACACAGAATATATTCTTATAAAGTAGTTCATCGAATAATCATTGAAAGATAATCATCAATTTAAAATTAAAATTTATACAATAGAAAAATTGTTTAAATTTCAATTCTCTACCAATAAAAATTACTTCTGTATTTTTTTTTTTTTTTTTTTTTTTTTTTTCAGCATCTGCTCAAATATTTCTATAGTTTAAATATTTTTTCTTTTTTTAAAATTTTGGTGAGCTTAATTTTTTGTTTTAACAATTAAATTTTTTCTTAGTTTATAGCCACTAACGCCATCTATTACTATTTTTGAGCAATAATTTGATACGATAATATTATGCGCCTTCTTATCTTAATTACTCTGTCTGTGATTATTATCTTAAATTTTTATCTTGGGTATTTTATTATGTTGCATGACACGTGCTGATATACTATCGCACGTGTATATCAAAAAATATAATTGTGACCCAAAAGGTTCTTGTAGCACATAATTGTGCTACGTCAAACAAACTTTCAAATTTTTTTTATTTAATTTATCGCAGGTAAAAAATTTACCTGTTTGCTGAATGTTGGCTATGAACCAATCATTTTCACCGATGGAAATATCATTGACGACTATTGATCTCTCGCCTCTGAGCCACAACTTTGGACGGGTTGATTTAAAATCTTTTTCAGAAGCAGTCGTATATGATACTGGTATCCACCACACTGATGAATTGTGTTCTTGTAAAGTATCGTTTATTAATACAAATCTTTCCTGAAAATAAAGAAATATTATTTATTATTATTTAACAATGGTTATCAAAAACCTTTTAAAAATTGATAATATTTCATTTCCTTTAGATTTGTAGCAAAATGTCTATCTGATTTCAATTTAAGTTACCTGTCTAAAAGTAATTGATCCTTTTTCATAATTTCTTGTTATAGTCAAAACCGGAAAACCGGTCTGTAATGTCCATGAGTCCATTACAACCGCAACATCAGCATCAAAAGCATTTCTTTCTCTTGCAGCGTTTGTTAGAGCACTCCACAAATCACGCTGTTCCGCATCTCCGTACTTCTTAGCGTTCAAATAATCAGTTATGCCAGCATTGAAAACGTCATCAGTCAAAAAATGATTCATCATTCGAAGTATTGCTGAACCTATAGACGGGAATATAAATGGGTCTAATAGTGAAAGATTATACTTCAGCGTTTTTGATCAATAACAGCCCTGTTTATAGAATAAATACAGTAATATTGATTCTAGATCGAATCAACTACCCACGACTAGACATTCATTACAGCCTATACAGTCCACTGCTGGACATAGGCCTCCACAAGTTCACGCCAAAAATGCGTGAACTCATGTGTGTTGCCCATAGTCACCACGCTGGGCAGGCGGGTTGGGGACCGCAGGGCTGGCTTTGTCGCACCGAAGACGCTGCTGCCCATCTTCGGCCTGTGTATTTCAAAGCCAGTAGTTGGACGGTTATCCCGCCACCGGTCGGCTTTTTAAGTTCCAAGGTGTTAGTAGAACCGTTTATCCCTCAGTCGCCTCTTACGACACCCACGGGAAGAGAGGGGGTGGCCATATTCTTTAGTACCGTAGCCACACATGTCTGGCGCGAACTTGGGGAGGCCTATGTCCAGCAGTGGACTGCGATAGGCTGAAGTGAGTAGCCACACAGTACATAGACTAGACATATATGCTGCTAACTCAACCTAGATAATTAGTGAAAAAGCTAATAAAAATGTATTTCCTATCATTAATATAACTCTTTTGTTTCCCATTTTATGACTCAAAAAATCGTAAATAGTTAAAAATATTATTATATTATATTATGTTATTATACTTTTTTTTTTATTATCTTTATTAGGGACTTTTATACATATGTACATGACAGTCCTAATGTTATTATACTTATTGTTTATAAAAAGCTTCCAAATTCATAATGGACAAACCTTTTCCATAAGATATTTTATCGAAGATGGCGCCAATTTCTTCAGGATTACCAACTTCTACCGATATTTGATGAGAAGATGTCAAAGCATCTAGCTTGAAAACGCTTTGAACTTCGTTGAGAATGAAAATTTCCATCAACTTCCAACTTTTTTCTACCTAAAATTTACATATTCGATAATAATAATTATTAGACATTACAGTGCCATTAATCAGAACGTATTAAGATATTATTTTGATAATTATTGATTAAATCTAAATTAATCCGTGATTAAGTCTATAAATTATGAAGAGAGTTTGTCTAATCACTTTCAAGACCAATTAAATGGGGAAAGTAAAGTATTAGGTACAACTAATTTTATCTAAGCGCAATTGAGTTTTAATAAGCTGCTAATGTTTAAAATGATAATATAACATATACATACATATATAGTTAACTAGCAACCCGCCCCGGCTTAGTACGGGTATTTAACAAAATTTTCAAAATTATAAATTATAATACACACATATAACACCCTTCTAATTTCGTCAGATCACTGAAGAAAGAAAAATATAAAAAGAGTTTGAATATTATTATTTTAATGAACTTTTATTTTTATGTTAATGTTTTTTTTTAGTTACTTTTGTAAAGAATATTTTAGGTAATTATTTTAAGCCTTCTGTTACATTATTGGAGTTCAAGGATTCTTAACTTTTTTAAAATATAATATAGCCTATGTCATCCGTAATTAGTGTAGCTTCCCAACTCAAATCGGTCAGTTTGAGTCCTATTCAATGCAAACAATCAAAACTTTCCTCTTTATATATATTATTATAGAAATTACAGCAGAAAAGAGTTTATTAAGACTTAATTACATAATCGACAGAACTGTAAAAAAAATATTTTGCGGTAGAAAGTCTATTTATTGAAGAAAGTTTGAAGTTATTACCTACTCATCACGACTCATCTAAATCAGGTAAAGTCAAAAGTGATCTGTACGGAGTCATTTATTTAGAGCCGTGTCAATTTTTTAAAAGATAAAGTAGCTAGATTTTTATTTCAAGTAGAGTTGTGTTCACCAACAGGGGAGTAGCGTAATGGACTAAGCTCCGATCCTTCTGTAGGATCTACATAGAGAAAGAGGCCTATACCCAGCAGTGGGATATTACAGGCTGAATCGAGTGTTGTGTTCCTATAGTGTATAAGTAGATATACCTTATAAGCGATGGGAGCATGGTCGGCAGAGCGCTTGTGAATTCTATTGGCGTTGTAGGCATGCATAGACTATGGTAACTTCTTACTATTAGGAGGACCATATACTGGTTTCCCGATACTTAGAGGTATAAAAAAATAAGCTATCCTTACAGCATCAACTGCCACGTATTCAACATAACTAGCGAATCCCTCGTTCAGCCATATGTCCGACCACCACGCGGGGGTAACCAAGTTTCCGAACCACTGGTGAGCGATCTCGTGGGCTACCACGGCCGCGACACGAGCTTTCGCTGTGGTTGGTGACACACCGTAATCGTACAGCATAGCTATTTCTCTGAAAAGTTAAAGAAAGTAAATCAATCTTTTTCCACTTGAAAATTCGGTAAAGCTTTAGATTAAGAACCCTCGAATTACCTAAGCTCAAAATTTGACCGTTTATCGGTATAATTTCGTTACAAAAAAAAAACCCTAACCTATCTAACTACCAAATTAGACTGTTTATCAACATAATTTGGTTACAAAAAAAAACCAAACCTATCTAACTTCAAAATGCGGTTCTTAATCTAAAGCCTAGCCGAAAATTGTACCTAATTTTACAAATTTTTATTGAATACTTTACGTCCGCGGTAAATTTAATTCTATTTGTATCAATAATTCTCCGTAATATATTTATATATGACAAATATTCTCAACTTCAAACTATCTCCCTCTTGAATTTTGCTAAAACCTGTCCGGTATTACAGTTGCAACTGACAACAAGTATTACTTTCGTGTTCAAATATTAGTTGTAGCATCTATTAAAATAAAAATGAACCACCGAAATATATGTATGGGCTAACTTTCGTACGACTGCTACAAATAAGATAATTCTTTCTTTGTACATTTGCCAGGGCAAGGACTATAAAAAAATTAAAAAAAAAAACATTTATTCACTAGTTTTCGATTAAATTTATAATACATATAAGATATGGATATTATCAGCTGGAGATAGAATGGACTAGTGGGACCTGTTTCCTCTTCAAATAGTAAACTACAACCTTAACTATCTGACGATAGTCTTAAAAAGAATCATTAACAAAATAATGATATAGTTAATAAGAAGCAAATGGTATAATTATTATAACCTTAGACGTAAATAATTATATCAGTGAGACCTAAAGATCAATTTTACAAATAAAACACTGCGCTTTAGACCACACGACTAAAGTAATACCTCTTTACTCCACCTCTTACCTCCATCTATATTTATGTATATAGTAACACAAATGGACACACAGGAACAAAAGGCATGGGCATTTTAAGCCCGTGAATGTAAAGTTTTAAGTTAAAAAAAACATGTATTTTTCATCGCAACGACTATTCCAATTTTTTTTTATTTTATGGATAATTACTATAAAGATTCAGTTAGTTAGATCTGAGAAATCTAATATTTAAATTTTAAGAACCAGAATTTGAAAAATAGCAGACCTACCAATTTTATAATATTGCATTGAAAAAAAAAAATCAATGTTCAGGTGAAACAAAAGAGATCTTACAACTGTTCGTAATGTACCTACTCTTACTTATTAAAAGATATGAGGTAAATAAGACCAATGCCTTTTTATATTGAGTGATAAGATTCTAAAAGTTTAAATCCAAAATTTCTTACCTAAAAGTGAGCAATCCCCAATTCTCCATAGCTCCAGCCTTGAAATCCGGTAAGGCGATCATGTCAATTTTTGGTAATGGAAACTTTATTTTGTAATATTCTTCTAAGAACTTGAGTATCTTCGGGCCGATTTCCAGAGCGTATGCCGCTGAGGGCAAGGCCTCCTTCCGAGCCCAAACCGAAAAGTTGTTGTCGCTCATATTCCCAAAATCGGTGACGGCAAACGCCACGAGATACGTCGACATCGGCAACGACTCCGCATAGTGATCCCATGTATAGTCCTTTAGTGTTTTACTGTAACAATTATTTTTTACTACAGTTCAAGTATTTTCTTATCAATTTCAGTGTATCATTTTTTTTCTTAATTTCATTCAAAAATATATGCAATACTGTGCTAAATTCTTATGTGCCAATAAGTCTACACAAAAATTATAAATTCGTAATTATTGTACTTAATTTTATAAACGTTAATGAGGTGAAAACTATTTTACGTCATAAAAATATTTAACAAGTTTATTGTAGGTTTGACTTAAATTAGCCTCTTTCTAATGTACTCGTAATACAGAGATTTGATGTTGTTGAAAAATATTATGATGCGGGTCGTAAACATTAACTGATTTGTTTCAATTGTTTATAGAAAGGGGTGACAAACGAGTGATATTTAAGATGTTCTGAACGATGGAAGCAAGTATAACTGATATATTAATTTAAATTTTACTGGTTGTTGTTACGTTCAACCAATTTATCTCATTGGCGATAACACATATTTGTATCTAAAAGTAAAAAAAAATCGTTATACACACATTAGTTGTATATATATATATTTGTCGAGCTCTGTTTCAAAATTATTTTTACTGCAAAAAAACTGCAATAAAACTTTCTTTGCAACTTCTTAAAACCTCGTAGTAGAGGTGTAACTTATAATAATCGTTGTGTTTCTAAACTTTAATGACTTTATGAACATACCACAATGTTTTTTAGACAAATACTTAGAAGTTGAACTTGACTAAAATCAATCCAGTTGATTTAATGTGATGCTTGTCATGGCATACCTCTATCATCAATTTTTCCTTGATAGATTGATTTAAGCTTTCTATTTATAATACAACAAGAATAATACCATCGAATCGACTAGCTCGTTCGCGCAGTTTTTTTTTCTACTTTCTGCTCCGAGGGTAGTGTTTGATTCCCACCATAAGTCTGGGTGAAATGTATATATATATTTTTATTATGTATTTATTTAATATAAAAAAAAAACAACTCACTGTGCTTCTTTACCAACAATATTCATATTTGAAACCGATGTCATGTTGTTGGGTCGTGCGATACTGATCGTGAATTTAGCCTTCAGAGCAGGCTCATCCCAGCACGGGAAGGCGCGGCGTGCGTCCGTCGCTTGGAACTGCGTCACTGCTATCCATCTGAAACAGGAACAAATAATCACTTCACGCTTAACAACCCTACGAAGGACGAATTCTTATAATCGGAGTTCAACAATAAACACACAAATACAAACGCCCAGACACAGAATCAATCACAAAGTCAAAAAATACATAACAATTTGAAATTGGAGGAGAAGTTTTCAAAACTCAAAGCTTAATAGCGTAAATGTTAATAATATATGAAAATGTGAATAATATATGAAAATGTGAATAAAACTTTTGAATAAAGCATAAATGAGGTAAGTGATTTCTTTTTTTTTTCTATTCGTTTTTAAAAAAAATAATCATAAAATAAAATATCAAAATAAACCTTAATACTATTACAAAAATATATATGGCTACGCTTGTAATTAAAATAGTAAATGACATACAAAAAAAACTTAAGCATTTAAAATCATTTTTCATCCTTCAAGTAAAAAAGACAAAAGTATATGCATTATGATATATACATAAACTCTATTAAATGTAATATGAAGTGACAAATAACAAGCTAAAATTATTATTGAACTGATTTAGTTAAGGTTATTTTACTTATGTTGAGTACTTTATTGACAAATTTCAAATTACATTTCGATAAACAAATCAAATAAAGCATCTAATCTACTTTCAACCGTTATTCGTTATCACTTAACAATGAAAGTGTATAGGTAGTTATATACAATAAAAGCTATACAAAAACAGAGATGTTTATAAAATTTAAAATTAATATGACATTAAGATGCTGCACGGTGATTCATTGACAGAACACAAGCGCTGGCACGTACACGTCCGAATAGTAAACGAGTATAGTGACCTCCTCTTGAGAATACTAAAAGGATTCATTAATGTCCGAGCAAAATTTCCGTATCGCAGTATTTTATTTTAGCAACGTGCTGTAGAATCAAGACTGTTTTAAAGGATATAGCAGGGGATCAAATATAAATTAATTGTGTTGTGATATCTAAATTAAAAATAGAAAACGATTTTTTTTTTGTTTAGTGGAAGTTGTTTGAAAAAAATATATAAAATAACAAAAATAATAGAATATTTAACTAAATATATTTAAAATAAATGGGCGAAACTGTCATTAACCTTTTGACTTTCTTCTCTTCATAAGAACTTCTGTAGAATCCATGAAGATTATCGTTTAATATGCCAGTGTAACTTATATTTAGAACATATTGCTGTCCCGCGATTAAGTTTTCCCCAGTCGTTATAATATGAAACTGCCGCGGAACGTCTTCTGTCTTTCTGATAATCTTGACTTCTTTCCCGTCTTCTTTCTTATACAGTTCTATTCTATGAAATGTCAATTCAACGCCGTGAAATGTGATTTTGTCAGTTTTATTTTTAACAGTTATAATAATACTGATTTCACCGTCGAATGTGAAGTTGCCTTCGAATATGTATGGAGTTAGTTTAATGTAGTAACGATCTGGTCTGATGTTGGTAGGCAATCTCACATCAGTTACAGCGTTTTCGTCGTCCTTCGTAGTCGATTCGTCATGGCTAGTCGTAGTCTCTAGTTCACTTTTGCTAGACTCAGTACTTAATGGTATCACTTGTAACTTTGATTGTTCACAATGTGTTAGTTCAAATTTTGTAACATTTGCTAATTGATCAGCCCTTGGGCAGGCTGCGAAATTATATACTATGAAAGCTGTAGCAATGAGTGCGAGAGTGAATATAACAAAGATGACGAAGGCGAGGCCTTTAGAGACGTAGACGCCCCGCTTGGTCTTCGTAGAAAAGTCGGTTTGAAGATTGCCGTCCATAATGGTCAACGGCTTGCGTCCTTGAGTTATCACAGGATCATCATTTGATCTGGAAGACAGAAAAAAATAATTAAACATTGAAAAAACATGTATTTTTGATATAACTACTAAAAGTGGTTCTGATGACTAAAATGTGTTTTTTTTCAGATTTATAAAAATACTGGACATACGTGGGTCGGTCGGTCGTCATACAAATACAAATACTTTCTATTGTACAAACAGAGAAAATTTTTACATCGAAAGGAAAATATAAACATGTACAAAAGGCGATCTCATCGCTAAAAGAGTGAACTCTTTTCCGAACAACCTATAACATGCTAGAGCATGAAAAGGACATTAATTTTATCTCATCTTCGGTAGAGAAGGAGAATATATTTTTAAAAAATACTTTATTTGAATGAAAGTGTATTTACTTTGAATAATATTCTAAGACATTCATATTTGATAACTCGCAAAGTAACAATTTGCGAATAGATTTCAATCCTTTTCCTTTACAAAAAAAATCAAATTTGTATCTGTAATACAGTAAAGATTATTACAAATAACTATTGCAAAAAAAAAACAAAAAAGTCGAATACATAGGTACGAAATGAGTCATATCAAAAATTGTAATATTAAATAAACATTAAAATTCATTACCGAAAAATTAAAAATACGTAACTTAAAAAAAAGTCTTACTATCTACGTAATATCATTTTTTAGATCCTGACCCAAGCGATGACTAATATTATATTCTGTTACACCATAAATTCATTCAGTTTATAGTAATGTGTTAATTTAAATATCTCGCATCGTGAATAGGTCACGTACGAAGTTCAATCGTCTTTATGAAGCTAATATGAAGCATA
The DNA here is from genome assembly GCF_905220565.1 of Melitaea cinxia. NCBI lineage: Eukaryota > Metazoa > Arthropoda > Insecta > Lepidoptera > Nymphalidae > Melitaea > Melitaea cinxia. The sequence continues at coordinate 15,357,300 of NC_059400.1, read as the reverse complement.
ATAAGCTTATAGCTATTTTAAATGATTTTAATGGACTTCGTTTTGTTTTCCTTTTTCTTTGACGTTGCATGTAGGAAATATAATGCGTTTTCCTTGTTATATATATGTATGATGTCAAACCTTGATTACTTTTGTCAATATTATACTTGGACTACTAATTAAGTTTGAATAATAAATTTTGATCCCGGTCGGTTTCGGTTGTTATCATGTACACCTGATAGCGATCGTTACTCATAGTAGGAAATATATCCACCAACCCGGATTGGAGCAGCGTAGTGGATTAAGCTCTGATACTTCTCCTACATGTGGAAAGAGGCCTATGCCCAGTAGTGGGATATTACAGGCTGAAGCGAACAAATTTTGATTGTTAATGTTTCACAGATATTCCATTATTCGAAGTCGACGAGGTGCCGCAACACTTCTAATAAAAAATATACATTTGAATAATTATATGTAATAATAAAAACATCAAATAAAAGTTTTTTGATTATTGACTAATTTAAAAATATTTGTAATTCGAAGTTAAGATGGCATCTTAAGTAGGTATGCACATGCGTAATTTCCAAAAATGTACAAAGTACAAAACAATAATTTGGTTTGGGTACATAACAATAATAGGTCATACAACTCCACTTACGTGACTTGAACATACACTCAGCAGATATTTGATATTTATTACAATTGATTACGAAACAAAAATTATATTTTCAAATAAAAAAATCTTGTAAAGAAATAAAGAACGATTTTCATTTAATAACGAACACCAAAATGCATAGTTTTACGCTAAAAAACTTTGGAATGCAGCCAAGGGAATTTTTCAAATAAAATTCACTTTTGCAGTCAACAAACTTTTCTTTAGTATTGTACTTTCGTAAGTTGTTCTTAAATGAAATTTCAGTAAGATAAGAATAAATTAAATATTTTAAAATGAAAAATAAAAAAATAATATTTTTACTTTTAGCGTATGATATGCTTAATATTATTCATATAGAAATTTGTTTTGTTCACATAACTTTTAAATAATAAAATATTTAAAAAATTAAAAATTTTCGTATATTGTCTTATTTTGTATTGTTTATTTTTATTTAAAGTTAACATCCATAGGCTCTACAATGCCAATACTTTTAATTGCAGATCATGCATTATAATTATGCTTATCCTACAGGCGATTACTTAAGACTAATCGACAATCTTGTGACAGCCTAGTAAAGCTAGGCCGTGATCCGACACAAACGGTATTTTTCTGTTACAATATTTTGTTTAATTTTTTTATCTGCACGTTTTTTACTTTTTGTGTGTAACACACATTCACATTTATATAATCGAAAATTATATACAATACAATACAAATACTCTTTATTGTACACTATCAGAGAAAAAAATTTTACACCGAAAAAGAAAATATTGACATGTACAAAAGGCGGTCTTATCGCTAAAAAGAGCGATCTCTTCCAGACAACCTCAAGCATGAAAAGGACATGACAAAAGAATTATATATGTATACTAGCTGATCTCGCAAACGTTATTTTGACATATATGATATTAACCACTTAATCACTCCCCTCCTTATAACTTAGTACCCCTAAGCAACCCCTAGTAACGGCAACAATGTCAATGTTCCCTAAGTAACGGCAACAATGTCAATGTTTTGGTGACACAAATTTAAGAAATGAAACAAGGGTATATGTGTTTATTGTCAAAGTACCCACTTGACAAAAAACAAAGACTGATAAACCATTAAATTTGCTTTAAACTTAAGGATTTCTGCAAACAGGAAGAAATACAGAGTTTGCGGTTAATTGTACCTGTGGCTATATATACATGCTATACCTACAGATGAGTGATTTTTATATATGATTATAAACTTTAATCGCGATTAATATTCTGAATATATTTTATTAACCTTCTCAATCCCCCCCCCCCTTATAACTTAGGAGTATGAAAAATAGATGTTCGATTTTCAGACCTACCCGATATGCACACAAAATTTCATGAGAATCAGTCAAGCCGTTTCGGAGGAGTTTAAGTACAAACACCGCGACAGGAGAATTTTATATATTAGATAAAGATAGAAATATTTTAAAAATATCTAATGAAGATCGTATAAGATGATAACGAGTGATCAAAAAATCAATCGAAATAGAAACTTCTTTATTCAAGTAGATTTCAAAAGCGTTTTGAATCGTAATTATACAAATTATAATTATATTTAGTGTAATTATAATTAGCGTTTGTGTATTTTAGCATTTAACAAAACAAACTTTACTTTTTAATGGTAATACAAACATAATACGATCACTTTGAAAAAAATTTTGCTCATTGTTTGCAAGTCGATCTTGCTTTTGATAAATTTAATTGTTTTCCCTTAAGTAAATGATGCAAACAAATAATCTCGTACATGTGTACGTTATAACCTAGAATGAAAAGACCTTGGCCGTTTGTTACAAATTGGGTGGCATTTTAAGCGTTTATAAGGATATTAAGGAAAATGCATTAAGTTTTCACGAGTTTATTTTAGATTTTATTTTACTAACAAAAGTACCTGAGAAATAAGTACGACTTAAAAAGTATGTATATATGTATGTATATGTACATTTAGAGTATAATCCTAAATTTATGCTGATTTATTATTGCCATACATTAAAAAATAGCTAAGAAGTTATTGATAAACCAAGCCGAAATGCAAAAACTGCACAATATCTTCACAATTAAAGCCTGCAGTCTTTTTGTTTTAGATGCAATCAAACCCTCACCAGATACTCGACATATGATTCCGCATCTGATGCGACCCTCCGCTGTATCAAATCTGTCTCCTCCTCGTTTCTTCAAGACCACTCCAAAGGCATTAAGGCAGCTCATCGCTTGCATTCATTGCTTCAGTTTCATCAACCCTTTCTATGTATTAAGCATACAACACTTTTTAGTCTTTAGGTCTTACTGCCATTGTCATTTTGAAACTCGTGAATATTTCGCTGACGTTACGGCTAAAAATCCCGTTCAAATCAATCAAAGCTTGCCAAAGTCTTTATTGGAGAAATAAGAAAAAGCCTTATTAATAACAATCCACTTAAAGAAAATTATGTTAAAGCTAGTAGTAATTTAGATATGTTTAATTTACAAACATGGATGACAAATTTTGAGCTATGTAAAATAATGCAAACAACCATAGAACAAACAAATTAAAAAACCAAGAAAAATATATGACTTTGAAATATTAAGAACTCTTTGTAATGATTCAATACAGCAAAACTTTCCAAATCACTATTATTTGTTTACTGATGGATCTAAAAACCAAAGCGATGTTGGAGCAGCAGTGTTTGATCCACAAAATGCATCCTCCGTTAAATTTAAAATAGATTGTAATATTTCCATTATGCATGTAGAATTAATTGCCATTGCGAAGGCTGTGTCATATATTAAGAGTGTTGATTATAGAGATTTTGTAGTTTTCACAGATTCGAGGAGAGCGCTTCAACATATTTCTCACTGGGGTTATCCTGGTTTCCAGGGTGTTCCAAATGCTTATGACATTATAGAGACTATAACCGAGCTCCACACAAATGATAAAAATGTTACGTTGCAGTGGATACCTTCTCATATTAGCATTGCGGGAAACGAAAAGGTTGATAAATTGGCTAGGGAAGCAGGGATTGATGGTATACCTTATCAGTGTTTACCTCTCTATTCCGATATTTTAATTAAGTTGAAAGCAATTGTAATAAAATTTTGGCAGGAATACTTCGACGAAAGATCAAAAAGTAAAGTTATATGGTATAGAACCATACAGTCAACCTTATGCAACCATCCTCGGTTTCTTGGTGCCAATATGAACAGATCCGAAACTGTAACTGCCTTCAGGCTGCGATCCGGACATATCCCGTTAAACAACTTTGCCGCATTAATAGGCAAATCTACATCACCAACTTGTTTAGAATGCGATAAAATAGAAGATGTGCTGCACATAATGGCTGAATGCGTCCGGAACGAAGAAGAAAGGGCAGAATTTCTTGTAAGAATTAATGTAAATTCTTTTGATACTGGCATATGGAATAGTATTCTGGCCTTTCCAACGTCTGGAGTGGCAAGGATGCTATACAGATTAGTATTAATAGGATTAAGACGTCGATATTTGTAGATTACTTTAGAGATTAATTGTATAGTAGCTCACATAGGGGTGACATGATCACTTCGTGATCAAACTCCTTAAAAAAATTAAAGATTAAAAAAAAACAATCAAATCATCAAAAGTGTCCATAGCGACTGTTGTAGTTTGTAGACATAGCTGTGGAATCTGTCAATCTGAATATTTGTACCTCGACCTTACAGAGTAATGCTGCTTACAAGTAGTGTTACGTTCTTGTGGTGAGTGAGGTGAACAGAGCACCTAAAGGGGATTGGGTGTAGATTCGTCAACAAACTTGCGATGCTTCTAGTGTTGTAGGTGTCTATAAAACGTAGAAATCGATTACCATCAGGTGAGCCGTACGCTGTTTTGCCGACCTAGTTGTATAAAAAAAATTGTGCTACAACTATAATATAACTTACTGTATTTGTCTCACTAGAGGATAATAACCTTTCTATCTATTAAGGAGAAATGCTGAAGCTTGATCTGAACATCTTCGTTTACATATTGATTTGCTGACAGTCTGAATCGAAATTGCATTCCTATGACCCCGTCAGCTACTTAAATAAATCTGAACGCATAACTTGAACAAATTTATTTTCTTAAGTTAATCGATCTAAGCGCGTTTGTATGACCCATTCGTTTATATCCATAAAAGTGGTTTTAAGCACATCTATGACACGTTATTTACTTAAATACAAAAGGTTGAAATACATTTCTACATCCTGGTCATTTACTCATGGTACGATCGCTCTTAACGCATTTCATTGACCGGTTTATTTGCTAAGTACAAATTGTCTGAACGAATTTTTGTGACCGATTTGTTTGCTTAGGTTCAAATTATCTGAAAGTTTCTCTATGAACTTAGAAAAAATGAAATGAATATATATTATGGTCTGAACGCATTTCTATAACCGGTTTTTTTGCTTAAGTACAAATTGTTAGAATTATTTTTTCTATGACAATATTAAGTACAAACGATCCTCCCGCATTTTTATATCCCGTGCATGTACTTAACGACAAAACGGTGACGTAACTGAACAATATTAACATTTTAACAGTAGCTACCAGTTCAAACAGACAGATGTTTGACAGAAAATTGAGGACATCTGCCTTTCATATTAGAAACACTGTATTACGAAATATTTTTACAGTCAAATTAAAATGTCGAAACGATTTACTGTTAGGACAATTAGAATAATGGGATTATAATGTTGAGTATGCATTATAGACCCGGTTAAATAACCAAGTCTATAAAATTAATTTCAATTGAACGGCCAAGATTTAAATTTTGATCATACACTAGGTAAAACTAAATAAATACAATAATAAATGGACGTACTGCTTGTAATGTAAAAAATAATCGTTTGCTTTTTTTTTTCTGCCTTCGGCGCAATTTTTTACATTTTCATTCCATATTAATCTTCTATAAGTAATTCGAAAACTTATAAAATCCCTTTGGTCAAGTCTTTCTTACGTTTAGCGCTTGTCATCGTGTTTAGGGAAGTTACAGCACTGTCTTATGGCGGTTTCGAGTTCGATCCCCACATATTGTATACATTTGTATTGGCTATACAGATCGTCTGGGCGTTTGTGCTTGTGTATTTCAGATGTTTTCCGATCTGAAGTAAATTGTACTGGGGTCGTTGAGTGTAAGGAAAAAAATGAAAAACACCTAACCAACAGAGACGTGAGTACAAATACAGACACCAAAAATGTCTCAAAAAAAAAAACAAAACAATTTTGTAACGGTTTTAATACAATTGTTCAAAGAGTTTTAGAACTTCGATTTTAATCAGCGTCAATATAAAGCTTACATCAGAGTTTAAACTAGACCTTTAAGTTCGCAAAGATCTCAAATCCAATTTCATAGAACAGATTTAGTGTGATGCTAGAACAAATAGTCAATTTGTTTTTAAATATTTGTTAGCTCATACAAACATCTCCTACTTACAGTTTTTGTATACATATAGATGTATTGTATCAAACTAGTTGGTATTAGTCTTAGTTTAGAGTTATAAAAATAAATAAATCAACGACAGCACTACGCACGCAATATATTCTCTTGATTGAAATCTGTGAAACTAATCATTTGTTCTATCTTGTCCTATTTCATAAGCTGAAGCGATATGGCGCTACAAGTACATATAGAAGTGGCATTATTTTAGCTAATTCTCTCGATAGTTATTGTTACTACAATTAGTTACTTTAATTAAATTTGTGTAAATATGGAAGCTAATAGACTATAATATATACTAAAAATATGAAATACTAGCTGTAGGTACCCTGCGGTTAAATAACCTACATTATAATATAGTTTATAGCCTTCTTCGATTAATGAACTGTCCAACACAAAAATATATTTTCGATTTAAACCTGTAGATCCTGAGATTACCGCCTCCAAACAAACAAACCCTTTAGCTTTATAGTATTAGTATAAATATTTCAGCAAATCTCATTGCTTTATTTAGAGATACGCAGTGATGGACTGACCTCAATAATATGGTATCTTGTAATGTGACTTTAAATGAAAGTTGCCATGGAATTTGTATGAGATCTAGTTATTACATAATACCATTAAAATTAATAGATAGAAACGAAAGTTAAACTTTTACCATTTTACATAAATTATTTTGAGTGATGTGATGTGAGTGATATGACAGTAAGGCAAATTCTGTCACATTGAACATTATGCCTAGCTTCATCATCATCGTCATTGCAGCCTATACAGTCCACTGCTGGACATAGGTCTCCACAAGTTTACACCAAAAATAACGTGAACTCATGTGTAATGCCTAGCTTAGCCTTCTGTATATATTATTAAACAGAGTTATTACTCTGTTTAACATTATTAACAACAGTAGTTGTGCGATCTTAAGCCGATAATAGAACGGATTTTTTTCTTTTTTAAATTAAGAAATTATAATATTTTATAAAAATTCAAAAATAAAAGCTGGAATGAATACATAATTATGTTTAGAACGAAGGTTAAAGTCCGAGATAAATGCACTTAACTTGTACTTGGATTATCCAAATATCGATGTAAATACATACATTTTAGTGATTACAGTCTATAGGTGTGTGAGAGATGACGTGTGAGAGAAGGTCATTTAGTGAGGTAAACGAAACCTAATGAAAGTCGATCTAACACTAAATTAATTGAGATAATTGTAAGTATATATAATCAGTAGGTAATTAGATCGTAAAGAAAAATAATATTTTCTTCATTTGTGTTACGTTCCTGAGTGTGCTCTAACTCGTCGCTCGTCGCTTCCTCGCTTCAGCCTGTAATATCCCACTACTAGGCATAGGCTTCTTCCCCATGTAGGAGAAGGATCAGAGCTTAATCCACCACGCTGCTGCAATGCGGGTTGACGGATATATTTCCTACTATGAGTAACGATCGCTATTAGGTGTACATGATAACAACCGGGACCGACGGCTTAACGTACTCTCCGAAGCACGGTGGGGAGACCCACAAGGACTGCACAAACACCCAGACTACGGCAAACACCTGTATGGCCAATACAAATGTTTGTCATGTGCGGGGATCGAACCCGCAACATCCATGGCTGTAATCGCTGCACCAACGCGGCGTCGACCCATACAATCACATGTTAAATACGTAACTCTTTGTCTCAAATCGCTAACCGCTTATCTCTTGAGTAGTTTAAATAAAAAAAAAAACACAATAGTCAATTAGGTCAGAAGCTGTTTGCTCGATGACATTAATATCCTTAGCTAAGTTTATGTCTTTTTGAAATACAATTTATATAGATACAATAAAAGTACTTATTTTTATATTAAAATTATTTAAGACTAGCTGTTCCCGCGGCTTTGGCCGCGTGGAATTTAACAAAATGATTATTGTTCAGTTCGCAGAGTTATAAAAAAAATCTAAAATAAAAGTAGCCTAAGTTACTCCTTATTACATCAGCTATCTGCCAGTGAAATCTCCGTCAAAATCGGTCCAGCCGTTCCAGAAATTAGCCATAACAAACAGACAGACAGACATAAATTGTAAAAATGTTACTTTGATATATGTACTGTGTATACAGCCATATGCTTTTAGCAAAAAGCGGTTATTTTAATATAAAATTGGAGGGGATAAATAAAATCGGAGTGTCTATTTGCAAATAGACACTCTAATTGTATTTATTTGTATTGGTTATAGATTTAGTGTTGGGATTTTAAAACTTAAATAACGTTCAAGATTAGTATTTAATAAATAAATAAAGATTATCTTAAAAATTAAATACTTATTAATAATAACTTTTTAAAAAATGAAAAATAAAATTAAAATACTTATTAATAAATACTTTATCTATATTGGGTTTTTTTTTACTATCTGTATATCATAATATTATCTCTGAAAACGCTTAACTTTGAATATTGTGAATACGCGCAACGATAGGTACTTTTCAGTAAACACTTATTGAATTATACTTAAGAAAAAACACTTCAAACATATTTGTGTTACATTACAAAGGAGTACTGTTAGGTAATTTTAGTGTATCTAATTTCATTTTTAGCTCACTAATCATATCCATTGTTAGTTTAGTACATTAACATGAATATACAAATGTAATAATGTACTATGTGAAAATGTGACAAGTTAAACTATTTCGTTTAACACACTTAAGACTGTTTTATGAATAAATAATAATTATTTTATTGAAATGTTAATTGTAAAGCAATATATTTTTCACTTATATTTAGAAGTGAATAAATATCTTTATACATACACACACGGTCGTCTGTTCCTAAGTTAAGCAACTTAATGCTTGTGTTATAGGTAAGTAGTTGAATAGTAGAGTAATATAGCTTAGCCAGCAGAGATTAGAATCACTACAAAGTGCGCCAAAGGGATCGTCAAAGAACGATTACGGATACGATTGGTGCAATTTATTAAACGCTCTACCAGCCATTGATTAATGAAAACTTTCCATTAAAGTAAAAAAAGAAAACACTATAGTTATTGTCATACATATTTAACCCATCGATCATACAATGATAATTGTATGTAGTACACAGTTTTTGTTTACAAGTTTCTCCCACGGTGTGTGCTTACACGTTGAACAATAAACAACGTGATACTAAAGCACTTTAACTAGAAGATACAAGACATCGCCGGTCTTTTGAATCCGTACTTCATACAAAATCAACGACAAAGTTTGTTGAGCATTATAAAATTATAGATATCGTTAGTTCCAGTATCATTAAATTAATTTTGTTCTATATTTATTCAAAATTTATACTACACTTTGAAAATACATAGAAATATATCATTTAAAAATATATTATATATAATATAATTAGTTTATAATATATAATATAATTAGTTATAAATAATATAAATAGTAATATACAACTTAACATAGTGGAAGTGAATATAACTGATATTAATTTTTAAAGACGTCCTCAGTGAATAAATTAATATTATGACAAATTGCAAAAATCTTTAGAACGTTAACATATTAAACACATTAATATATTAAAAATAGTGATTAAATAAAATTTTATTTAATGTTATATATTTAATTTAGCGATTTAAAAATCCTGATTTATTAATTTTTTATAATGCCACAAAATTAATTCATGCATGTTGATAAAAGAAAATTAATCTATATTAATAAATGGAAAACCGGTTGTTTTGTTCGGTTATACTGCGACAATCGGAATCATAATTATTATACCACAAGATGCAGCGTGTTTCAGAGAAGGTATTTTAGTATATGATATGTTGGACGGACAGAGGTCGCTAGTTTATGATAAAATATATACCATATTTTTATTCTTTATTTTCTAATTATTTATGTATTCTATAAGTATTAGAAAGTGAACATGTGTACATATTTTGTGTATACCACCTATACGAATGTGGTTAAGTTTTGCTTTTTATGTTGATTTGTCTGGAAGAAATTGCTAATAGGTCCCATTGTACTATTATGTAATTGCTATATTTAAGTTATATTTGTTTTTTGTAATGTATTTGTGATGTACAATAAAGTACAAAAAATAAAAATAAAAAACATTTATACAGTATTTAAAGCTACAATAAAGTTACGAAAACTAACAATCGCAAACTATAAACGCACACATAGAAACTTTTTCTACCAAGTCTAAACTAGAAATCCTATATCAGGAAATGAGAACTCTTCAATCTATATACTTGTGGCGCATCCTTTGTTATTATTACTTCCGAATAATTGCTAATGACGACCTATTGTTGTTCAAGAGACCACCGAGTCTTTGATACAAGGATAACACACGTATTGTATGTACGCATGCTACACAGAGTTAGTTGATAAATAAGCTGGTAAGGCTTATAATTTCTTTTCTATAATACCTAGCGTTTGTTTTGTTACATTTAAATTTTATTTTTAAAATTATTTCTTTAAAAAATAATTAATTTTACTTATTACTTGAATTGATTTTAAAAACAGTTTTTGTATTTTTTACAAGTATTGTAATGTATGATGTACTCAAATACCTCAACAAAGCTGGATAACCTTAAAATGTAGAAAAAAGAGTTTCGATTTGGAAGATAACAATTAAGACATTAGAAAAATCAATGATCGCAACAATTACACATAAATGAATTTTAGTTATATTGAGCATCCAAGCTAGTATTTTTTTTTTGCTCTAGTCTTCTTATTAACCGATTCAAAAAATGAGGTTCTTACTTAGAATGTATTTTTATAAGTGTTTTTTTCATAAATTTTTTGTACATGTACCGATTTTGATGATAGTTTTTCTCCTTGAAGCTTGTATTTATCATGTAGCCTATTTGAAACTTGATCAAGATAGATAGTTTTTGAGCTATCCCTAATAACACTTATTACATTGACTATTACTTGTACAAATTCAAGTTGTTTTTCTTCGTTTGCAAAAGAACAATTAGGTTTATTTATGTTACTTAACATTTTATATAATGATACGAATTAAATAACAATATTCAAAGTATAAAACGAAATAGTCTGATAGTTTGAACACGTTGTTATCTCAAGATCTATTACTTCAGTTTAAACTTATTTATTTAGGCAATATTTTAAATAATATGGGACTGTGGAGGACAAAAGTAACTAAATTTAATAAATAAACAAAAAAATAGTAACAGCGCTACAAATTAAAGAAATTAAAACAAACGTAAACAACAATGTAGTCTTCTGTATATTACGAGTAATACGTCAAGCAAAAACTTTGTACCCCTATTTACGAAAATTGCGCGGATGGAGGAGTTTGAAATTTCGTTACACTTATAGTTTATAAAGAGAACGAGCGTAGAATGCTAATTTTTTTTTTTAAATTATGCATAGAAAATACATTAAATCAATAAAAGAAACATCACACACAAACCATGTATTCGACTCTCAAACGCATATATACTATTTTGTTTATTATTATAGAAGTATAATCTTCAACAACAGAACCTTAATAATGTTCAAACTTATAATTAAAATTAATTATGGTTGAATTTCGACCACTGAGCGGCCACTAGTTAAATTAACTGCATCTATGACATATGGCAGCACACAGACTTATCAATTTTAAATAATCTGTAAAAGCAAGAAATACAAAGAAAAAAGTATTAAAAAACATTGGATCTTGTCACAAACTCAAAATTATTAAAACTTATGTTCATATTTGAAGGTCAAAAATAAAATTATACAAAAATGCCGCTTTTAGCAAAATTGCTTTCGATATATTTTATGATGGAACACATTTACTGGTGCAGCAGAAGCTAACGTTGAATACAGTAAAATAAACGTCTTAAGAAATTACTACGGAACCTTGAGAAGGAAATACAGTGCTATTATTTTGTTTTATGGCTCAAGTTCTCTAGCTCTCCCTCAAGTGCTTGACGTTCAAACATTATATCTCAGAGGGTTTCATTTATTGCAAGTCATAGATAAAAAAGTAATTTTTAATAATATATTGAAAATTTTGACTGTTTATTGTCAAAAAATTGGACTTATATATTTTATTTACTTTAAGATATGGACATCTAAAAAAACGAGTTTACTTTAGACCACACGGTTGAAGTAAAACTTACAAAACTATTTCTGTCTTCACTAACTTATATCTCCCTTTTAAGTTTCGTTCCGCGATCACACTTTTCGTAACGATCTCGTCACGCATTCACCAGCCTACTCCCCAAGTCAAGCGTGCGTAGAGGTTTGAGGTACTTAGTTATTTGATAAGATTAGTAAAACATTTTAATCTTACTTTTATAATTTCTTCAGTCCAATATTTAATAACCAAATGAATCAGAACGTAGAATAACAAAATAAACGCTAACAGCATTATCCGTGCACTTTATAGTAAATGAAATAATATCTTTATAAAAAAATTAAATAATGAAGTATTTATTGCCTGCCATTGCTCTTTAGAAATAAAATGATATATCTTCAATGATAGTCTCAGAATTCTTTCAAAAAAAAAAAAACAAATAAAATTTCAACAATTACTAGTTCGACATAATTCAATTCTAGGCTATTTTTATACCATTACGGTGGTAAATAAACTTACGGCCCACCCAATAGTAAACGGATGCTATCAACACTAGAGGCATTGCAAGCGCGTCGCCGACCCTAACCTTCCTACTAGCTTTGGCTACCATACTCACTACAGATACACAACAATACTTGACAAGTTTTCCATAAGTTTGACTGCCACAGTCAGGTTGCTCTGAAATTTCAAACAAATATATACGCTGTGCCCTAACTCAATAAACGCATATCTATAAAAGAAGCGCATTTGAAAATCGAAATTATCGCCTTTAAAATAAGGTTGAGTTTTGATATTTTTCTCTTGTATAATTTACGTATTATTGTGCGATATCCCATAATACGCTTATTCTTACAATGACTTTGACGTCGAGGACAAAACAAACTTTGGAGACTTAAATACCTTCTCGAAAACTCAATGCCGCTCGGTTGGATCCAAGCTCCCCAGAGGTATGAGTAGTCACTAGCTAAGTAATGACTAAGTAGTCAGGGTTCTTTTAATGAAGCCATTCAAAGATCTCTTCCCGCTATTACATCGTGATGACGGTAATAAACCATGGTTTTGTGGGCGTACAAATAACTGCAATCATGTCACGGGTCATGGCACGTAAACAGTCGTTACGTCAGTTGTTGTAAGACAGATTTCGTCGGAAACAAGTCTAGGAAAAATGCCTACGCGTATTTATACTGCAATTTTTTTATTAATTTTGTTTTACACGTTCTTAATTCCATTTCCTGACAAAAATACCAAAATTTTTATAGAGTTAGAAAAACATTATGAAATTCAACTAAACGAATTTTGAACTTTTCCGACGATTACCACTCAATTTACGTTGCGTATGTGTTAAGTAAAGTTACTTTCTAGGGTTTTGGACCTAAATGGCACCTGCTATCTATATGTCCGTCTATCATTTACCTGTCACTTTAATATGTATACTCGTAAAAGTGTAATTGTAATTTTTGTAATATTTGCATACTTGAACCGTAAAAAACAAGCTGCTGATAGATATTCTAAATTAAACAATCTTATTGTAATTTTAAACATAACTAAACATAACTATGGGCAAAACACATGAGTTCACGCCATTTTTGGCGCGAACTTGTGGAGGCCTGTGTCCAACAGTGGAATACGATAGGCTGAAGTGATGAGTGATGAAACATAACTAAAATATTGTATTGTATGTAATAAAGATAATTGTCTTGTTTCATTCAATCTACTTCAATTTCACTTTGGTAATTGACTAACAACACGCATGACCGTCGTTATAAACACTTTATTATACGAAAAATTTACAGAAACATTCCATATGTAATGGTAAATGGCAAAAGTGGACTTATCTCTAAAAGAGATCTCTTCCAATCTACTTGACTACCTATAATTATCAGAGTTCTGCAAAGCGGTTAAGAAGTACAAAATTTATTATCATCTGCTTTTATAGTTTTATATCCAAGTTCTGTCTCTGTATGTATCCCTACCGTGCCTTGGAGAGCACGTTAAACTGTTGGTTCCGGTTGTCATCATAGATACCTGACATCAATCGTTCCTCAAAGTAGAGAATATCTCCGAGAAGCTCACAGACCCTTCTCTTACGTTAAGAAAGAAGCCTATACCCAGCAGTGGGACGTAACAGGCTAAATAAATCAATCATCTCATTTCTAGAATTTTAGACTTCATATTTTACAGCCTATGTAGATACAAAAAAAAACGACTTTGGTAAAGCAAAACAGGTCTTTTCTCTCTTTTATAAATACACAGTAAATTAATTTTCAAGTTATCCAACTTTTATGACGATCAATACCAAATATCAAGAGACATTCTTGGTTATTCCGGAGTACAATACAACTTTTACATATTTCATATGACGCTCCAAGGACGGCTTACTCGTAACGAGATTAGACCCCCTTTGGGAGATCAGTAAGGTTTAACTAGCTCTGCGCTGTCCCTGAATCATATGAATATAGGAGTGACAATATATTGAACTAGTATGTACTCACGAATTCGTTGTTTAGCCGAGAAGTCCAAACAAAACAGGCTTCAAAAGCACTTTCTAATAAATTAATTATCATTGAAGTGAATCTACCACAGATTCGAAATGTAGATTCTGCGGAGAAGAATCAGCAAGAAACTTGGCAGTAACTATTTAAAAATTCCCTAACACCCCTAGTGGCATATCCTGTCTCGAGGTTCTGAAAATCCAGAATATGAACTAAAACGCCCATGACAAAAATGTCAACACAATCTTTGAAGACTGATGGAATAGAATGCTCATCATCTTAGTATAACAAAATGCATTCTCTATTATTTAGTTTAAATTCTTTGGCTTGATCCTCTCTTCTACGACAGTGTCGACACCACACTATTCTATTACCTTTTCCTAACGCAAAAAAAATGTTGCCTCCTAAGAACCAAATATATGAAAAATAGTAAAAAAATATCTATTTCAATCTCTACCAGTATAACGAGTAAACTTTCGGATATATAAAGGGATTTATAAGGATATATATAAACATAACTATACTTCGAAAATTATTTTTGTTTGCTTTGCAAGCAATTAAAAGTTGCCAAACTAAAAAAAACGACTTCAATTCACATCGATAAGTATTCGAAAACAAACTTTTCCTTAGCGTCATTACACAATTTATATGATATAAAAGCTTGTCACGAGATTTACTTATTAAATTAAATAACTTGATCTAACGCTTCAGCCTGTAATATCCCACTGTTGGGCATAAGCCTCTTTCCCCATGTAGGAGAAGGATCAGAGCTTAATCCACCACGCTGCTCCAATGCGGTTTGGCGGATATATTCCTTACTATGAGTAACGATCGCTATCGGGTGTACATGATAACAACCGGGACCGACGGCTTAACGTGCTCTCCGAGGCACGGTGGGGAGACCCACAAGGTCTGCACAAACACCCCGACCACGGCAAACACCTGTATCATCACAGCCCATACAGTCCACTCCTGGACATAGGCCTCCACAAGCCCACGCCAAAAATAACGTGAACTCATGTGTTTTGCCCATAGTCACCACGCTGGGCAGGCGGGTTGGTGACCGCAGGGCTGGCTTTGTCGCACCGAAGACGCTGCTGCCCGTCTTCGGCCTATGTATTTCAAAGCCAGTAGTTGGATGATTATCCCGCCACCGGTAGCGGAACTATGTTATCCCTTAGTCGCCTCTTACGACACCCACGGGAAGAGAGGGGGTGGCTATATTCTTGAGTACCGTAGCCACACAGTACAAACACCTGTATGACCAATACAAATGTTTGTCATGTGCGGGGATCGAACCCGCAACCGCCAGCGCAACATTTACAATCCATGTCTGTGATCGTTGCGCCAACGCGGCGCAAATAACTTGATCTAATTTTATCTAACTTTGATTTAAATTTTTATCATTTTTAAATTAAGTAAACACGAGTAATCAAATAACACGGCAAACTTTTATAGAAGACTGATATAGCAACTTTTTTTTCGATATAAAGAATCCAATGTCTGGATATCCTAACCTGCTTCTTAGTTTAACATTTCGTTCAGAAATTAAAACTGAAAAGAGACTGCGCGTTTGGTTTTTCCTATGAACAGGTATTAACAGAACTAACGTCATGTGTTTTTTTTATAATTCTGATAGATGAAGAAATTATGTAAAAGAAATTGTTTTATTTCAAATTCCAAAAATCTACAATCTCGATAATATCGGGACTTTACAATTGTAATCCTGGGACTTGAATAGCGAAAAATGAACTAGGATCCCATGATCCTGGTTTTCGAGAATCCATCGGCGGAACTCGGCGCGAGAATATAACTTACAAACTTCGGAGCAGAAAGCAGCGTCACCGCAAACTGTGCCATCATGCTATTCATGATTGAAATTAAAGATACATATTTTTCTTTTTTTAACTGCTAATTTTTGATTTTTTTATTTGGGGGATGTATTTATAAACGAAGCATCATTTAAGCATAGAAAATGTGCACACGAAACCTATAATATATAATTATAATTATTTTATTAATAAAAAGGATAAGTTTTACAACACTCCTTCACTCGTCTCTCATTCACTAATTTCTTAATGAATCTTTAGAATAAAACATCCTTACTATATGTGTACTAAGCTATCTTATTTAGCTACAATAGCTAGATTTTTTTAAATGGAAATTAATACAAAACATTACAAGAATATGTACTCGTAATATAGGTCACATTTTATTATCTATACAATTACATAAAATTGGAGTGTCTGTAAAATAACCGCTTTTGACTAAATGCATATGGATTTATACACGGTACATATACCAAAATAACATTTTTTACAATTTTTGTCTGTCTGTCTATCTATCTGTCTGTTTGTTCCGGCTAATATCTGAAACGGCTGGACCAGTTTTGGCGGGACTTTCACTGGCAGAAAGCTGATATATAAAGGAGTAACTTAGGCTACTTTTATTTTAGAAAATTATTTATTTTATAACTCTGCGAACTGAAGAAAAACTTTTTTGTTAAAGTCCACGCGGACAAAGTCGTGGGCACAGCTAGTAAGACATATGAGAATATAGATATAATTATACAATGACATAAATAGCCATCACAACTCGACCGGATAACCTTAACCAAGTAACGACTAATTAAAATAAGCAACTACGTAACTTGTAGGCTTTCATACTAAATTATAATGAAAATGTATTGACAGTTAATGACGTCTTTTATTATTTGCAAACTGATTAAATTTTCGCGCCTGTTTTGTGTTACATTTTTGAACCTTAATTAATATTAAACATTGATTGTAACAATCACAATTTAATAGAAAAGGAGATTAATTGAAACTACTATGAAGTGCAATGCCATAATTATCATAAAGTTCATATTATATAAATATTTGGTCAATGGTGCGTCTGTAATCATGACATTTGCAATACTCAAAATAATCAACAAGAAATAAAGTAAATATCTTACTATAGGTAAGAATGACTTAGTAATTATTTATAGATATGTAAAAGATAAACACTTTTTAATATCAAACAAAAAGAAAACGTGAATAAATACGATTTTTGCAAACACAATTTAATTTCAATTTTTGCTTTGTTGATCAGTTATTCGAAATACGGACATTTAATACGACGTCACAGATGGACACCAGAGTCTTACTAATAGATTGATGCTAACAATCTTTGGAAAACTCATTATAGAAAGTAATATTGCACAAGTAGAAGTAATTGTTAAAGTAAAAATTAAAATAACAATAATTAAAGCGTACTCATTTAAACTAATTTAGAAACGTAATTTCATTGTCACCCTAAAAGATAAAAGTATTATGAAAAGGTAAAACCAGATTAAGCCAGTTGTAACCAGAATTGACTCGTTTTCTTACAACGTAGCAATCGCCGCTTCACGTACGCCCCTTATTAGCGAGCACATAATACTTGTTTAGTTTTATTAACTTTAACACCATTATCATATATTTATTATATCAATTATTAAGTGATATAATAAATATATGATATTATATATATTATGTTATCAGATACATGACAGTTTCAAAACAATAAATAGATTTAATAACGTTAATAATTGTGTTTGCTGGCAAACGAAAAAAACTGACTTCAATTACATCGACAAGTAATACAAAGTAAGTAGACGAAAAAATAGTCAAGTAAATACGCATTGTCAAAGATTACTCCAAAAGTTGTAATTAGATGTCGATGAAATTTAAATGTGACCACATGTACACGTCAGCTTTCGATTAAATTAAAATCATCAAAATCGGTACACCCAGTAAAAAGTTGTACGGATTTTCGAAGGTTCCTCGCTTTCTCTGGGATCCCATCATCAGATACTTATCCTTAGGTACGTTTCCTTATCATGGTACCACACTTAGGATATCTCCTTTCCAACAAAAAAATAATTATCGAAATCCGTTCATAAACGACGAAGTTATGCCCGAACATACATTAAATATATATATATATATTAACGATTATTGACACATTCTTTACTAAAAACTTTATTATAGCGTATACTTGAACATGCGAATTAATCATTTAAACTAAATGATCTTTTTTATGCGCTGTGTGGTTACGAGAGTAAAGAATATAGCCACCCCTCTTTCTTCCCGTGGATGTCGTAAAATGCGATAACAAAGTTACACTACCACCTTGGAAATTAAAATGCCGACCGATGGCAGGATAACCATCCAACTGCTGGCTTTGAAATACACAGACCGAAGACGGGTAAAAGCTTCTTCGGTACGATAAAGCCAGCCTTGTGGTCACCAACCCACCTGCCCAGCGTGGTGACTATGGGCAAAACACATGAGTTCGCAACATAATATCTGGCGCGAACTTGGGGAGACCTATGTCCAGCAGTGGACTGCGATAGGTTGAAGTGATGTGATGATGATCTTTTTTACCCGCGTTAATGTTTATCGCTACCGTTCACCGTTTTAAATATGACCCGGATTGTGACCACGTTCAAACGAATAAACTCTTTATGAAAGTCCCTAGGGATATAACCGGGCTGAATTAAAACAGTGCGAATATTCTTCAACATAATCAAATATTCTTCAACATAATCAAATATTCTTATTATGGATCTTAGTTCACTACGCTATATCACTAGGTATTGATACGATAATTTTTTAACTTTACTTACCATCAATAATAATTTTCGTTATGAGATATTTGTTTTAACAAGACCTTAGAGAACTGGAACGCTCTTCGAGACATGGTGGGGAAACCCACAAATAACACTAAGACCAATATTCGTTGAAGTAGAAATACACTAAGCAAGAACCCAAATTACAACTGCCCCAATGAAACTTCCTACCACTAGGAAATGTAATAAATTCGAAAGATTTTAAGTTGATTACAAAAAAGCCAAAATCGAAACAAAATATAGATACGTCAATGTAGTAAGTGCACTAAATTGTTATAAATTATTTCAAATAAACTATTAATGTTACACGAGCCAAATAACCAGATATACTAACGGACAGTCTTAAATCGTAACAACAATATTTTTTTCTATAATAA
Source organism: Melitaea cinxia (assembly GCF_905220565.1). Classification (NCBI taxonomy): domain Eukaryota; kingdom Metazoa; phylum Arthropoda; class Insecta; order Lepidoptera; family Nymphalidae; genus Melitaea; species Melitaea cinxia. The sequence continues at coordinate 15,337,641 of NC_059400.1, read as the reverse complement.
TATTATTAATGGAAAAATATATTGTTGTTAATGCTGTGTGGTTACGGCATCAAAGAATATAGCCACCCTCTCTGTCCCCGTGGGTGTCGTAAGAGGCGACAAAGGGATAACACAGTTCCACTACTACCTTGGAACTTAAAAAGCCGACCGGTGGCGGGATAACCATCCAACTGCTGGTTTTGAAATAACAGGCCAAAGACGGGCAGCAGCGTCTTCGGTGTGACAAAGCCAGCCCTGCGGTCCGCCAGCCCAGCGTGGTGACTATGGGCAAAACACATAAGTTCAAGCCATTTTTAGCGTGGACTTGTGGAGGCCTATGTCCAGTAGTGGACTGCGAAAGGCTGCTGTGATAATAATATTATAAAGAGGAAAGATTTAATTGTTTGTTTGCATCGAATAGGCTCCGAAACTACTGAACCGATTTGAAAAATCTTTCATTTTTGGGAAGCTACATATCCGCACATAGGCTATATTATATTTTCAAAGAAATTTGTGGAAAAAATAATTTAAAATTTTTGTTAAATACCCGTGCGAAGCCGGGACGAGATGCTAGTGAGTAATATAACTGAATAAAGACCGCCTGCGTTCCTATCTTAGATTTTCTAAGCAATCTTCGGACTTCTGATCTGAAGTCTATTACCTATAAAACGAAAGTTTATGAGCAATATTGCGTGTTTAAAAAAGGCACAAACCACTAAGAGCCCGTGGATGCTTGCTATATACCTAAATAATAAAATCATAGCTACTGTTATTGATAGTCGGATAAACGTATTACACAACATCCGAATACGACCGGTACAATAGACTGTATGTGATGTTCAGACGCGCCGATTGCTCATTGAATCGCAAATTTCACTCGCCGTGACTACGTCGTGCCTCGCTGCCTTATTAACCTGGCCTTCTTTTAGATAGGATTCGCTCACATTGAACACTCATCTCATATATTTTTTTTAATAGCTGTTTTAAACAACTTCACACTGCTTAGCTTTGCAATAATCATAATTATCTAATGACATTTCAATTTTCCTCAAACCCGCTCTCCAAAACTTTTTTAAGCCCAAATACGAAAAACCTTAACTCTTTATTTTATCACTTTATCAATTTCATACTTGAAGTAAAAACTTTGTACCCCTTTACGAAAATTGCGTGGACGGAGGAGTGTGAAATTTCGCACACTTATAGTTTATATAGAGAAGCAATACAGAATGCTGATTTTTTTTTTTTATTATGCGTGAAAAATATATTAAATCAATAAAAAAGACATTTCACACACTACCATGTATTTGACATACGCATGCATATATTTTGTCATAGAAGTCTTTTGACAACAGAATCTTAATAATGTTCAAATTATCATTTAAATTAATTATGGTCGAATTTCAACGACGAACACTCCCATCTTATCATCATCCCGGTTCATCATCTAGATTTGTCCTAAATTTCAACCTCATATATAATATCCCGTGATTAATCAGAGAACGAATGAGTAGCATGTTGCTTGCTGATACAAATTAGATTGTAAATGAAGTCGGTTAAAAAATTGACAATCACCTAGCAGCAAGTTATTTAATATTAAAGTGCGTTTTAAGGAAAATTGTACTGAATCTATTAGTAATATCACCTATAATTATTATCTATAATTGGAAAGAGTTAATATTTTGTGATTAATGATTTGTTGCAATATAATATACTAAACCATAAAAACAAAAACCAGTTGTAACGCTATTAAGGTAGAAACCGAGTAAGGACACGTTCTTTTTAATGTCTTCTATTGTTCATCATCATCGGTCACCAACCCGCCTGCCCAGCGTGGTGAATATGAGCAAAACACATGAGTTTGCGTTATCTTTGGCGTAAACTTGTGGAGGCCTATGTCCAGCAGTGTCGGCTGTAATGATGATAATGATGATGATGATGATTGTTCATCATAAAAACTTCTGCATTACTAAATATAACTGAATTCGACTGTCACTTGGCTGGCTCTCACTTAATCTAAATAAATATTTTACAATATATGACGTTGGACAAACATTCGTGTGATTCAGAAACTAGTACAGCGCCCCCTCTGGATACATAGAGAAAATTTTGCGTTTATTAAACCTGTTACTTAACAATCTCTTACTAATCACCTGTTAGCAAGCACCTTTGCCAAGTTAGAATAAAAATAGGTTAGTAATAATATAGTAATAATATTGATTATTTGAACAAAAGGATATTATATAGTTTCATAAAAAGAATATGCTTTAAGCATAGTATAAACAGAGCCTTTTGATATCTCAATTGCGACGCTGTCAGAAAGTCTGTCACCTTGTAGGGTTATTCTAATAGAACTTATCTATCTATAAGCACAGAGGTCGTAGATCAAACCCGTCCATAAATATTTTTAGGAAAACTAACAGAAATGTACAAAAACTACCATATTCAATTTTGGAGATTTAGGATAGCCGTAATAATCTTTAGAATTGTGATTGATGATTTAACACGTCAAAAACGTTTTACTGATATAAAAATTAAATTAATTAACTCACGGTACAAAAAAAAATCCTTTATATTCGATCCTAAAAACGCGTATTCGTTAATATTTTGTGATTATCGCTAAATCGTAAAACTTATCGAGCAATTTTATAGATTATTTAATTATTTTCGTATTCAACCGTAAAAATCGGTAAAAAATCTAAACTATATCTTTGTACAAAAATGTTAATAAAAATATAGATAGTGACAATTTTTCTTTCAAATGTATTAAGTATAAAAAGTAGAAATCCGTTTGTGAAATGTTGAAAAGTTACGATGTCAGGGCAAGACTATGTAGCGCATATGTTATCTATCACACCAGATTCCCTATTTCAATAATTATCTTATAAAAAGTACAGAATATTACACGTGTTCGGTATATTTAGACTGTAGTCATAAATATACTCGATTTTTTAAATTTGAAAATTCGTAAATTATCAGTTTGTACATATTTATTAACGTGTTATGCGAACCGCACGCAGAATTGTACGGAATTAGAACCACACAATAAACAAACACTAGCGGAGATAAAGCAGATTACTAATAAAAATACAAATATACACGCCGTTCTAAACACGTCTATAGCTTAAAAAATCGAAATTACTCTCTGTAAAGGGACTTCAACATCGTTAATGTTGCTTTCGGATACATTTTCGTAAATTATTATCCTGTAAATATCATTACTTGTATTAAAATCTGTACAATAAGAAATCTAAAAACAAACGTCCATTTTTTCCTATCACATCAAGCAAAGGAATTTCGCCAATTTTAACTATCAGCATCCATCTCTTAACAATTCCTAAGCCAATACTATATCATAATATCAATTATTATACAATTAAAAGAAGTCCAGTTTATAACTAGAATCTTTTTTTCGTAAATAACATTCGAAAAATATTTCTCATTCATATACCATTTATAATAAATAACTAATATACATAGAACATAGAATTTCATATAAATAAGGACTGGTTATTCTTGAATTAAAATAACTGAGTAATAAGGACTGTAAAATTTAAAACGTAATCCGTTTGAGTTTTGAATTATAAAGTTTCATAATGAAACCTGTTTCCAAATTATTCTTTTAGATTTAATAAATAAGTCTGAATTACGGAGTATCAGTAAACAAAAAAACCCTACCAATAAACTGAGTTAGTAATGAGAATAAATCCTGATTTGTATCGATAAGGTACAGCTAATAAAAGGCACGCTATCGCTCATTTATTGTAAGGGGCCCAATCCAGCTCCCCACATGACCCCTTCGTAGCATATTCCACGGAGCTATCCTATTGTTACACCAAAGGGCTCTTCTCCCCTACGAAACGTGAGGCGTACAAAGGGCTTGGTGTAACCAAAAATTTAGTATTATTATATTGAGGTAATAGAAACGCAGCCAGTGTTCACATTGTCGAATGCCTCGCTTAAAATTAAAACGTTACGCATGAAGGGTGACAGCTAGTATGAGCTGGTAATGCGTTTATTCAACGAAATGATTTATTTTAAAGCATTTTCAAAGTACGAAAGCAGTGGCTGCACGATTGAACGTTAATATTTAAATGACTTGTATATTGTTACTTGCAGCATGTATTTGAGTTTGAATGCAATGTTTGTGTAAAGTACTTAATTTAATGGTAACGTGTCATAGGTTTATGTTTTCATTGTAATTTTGTTATACTTATTTATATGCCAGAACGATGAGTAACATTTTTATAGAAAGGTTTAATTTAAAAAAAAGTACGCAACATTATACTTTTATATATATTGTTTACTTCTCTCGTTTTTTATGTGTTTTCATTATTCTCATCTTATTTGTCTGTATTTTTTTCATTTCTCAATTATTATTTACATTTATTTATTACATTTATTTATTTAAAAAAAAATTGTAATAACTAAACTAACATAGTATGTAAGAAATATTGTTAACTAACCAAAATGAGTCACTGGTCACTTTAATAAAGAATATTATTATTATTATTAAAAAAAAAAACAAAAATAAAGCCGAATTTTTTAAATCTTATCGTCAACACACAAACCTGCACAGGATAAAGTCCGACCAAAAATTTTTCGTATTTTAAAACGCCTGTTTGTGACAAAATATAGGCAATAAAACAAGACTCGATATACGAACAGAACAGGTATACAGATATACATTACTTTACAAATATCAAAGCTGGTAATCAAGGATTACGTATTATCGTAAAGAAGGATAAACATAAACATTACGATACGATGATATGGTATAAAAATAACAAAAAGTCTTTATAAAACCAAATTCTGGACAGATATAGTCGAATAGGTAACGAAGTTTATGAGAATTCATTGGTACAAGGTAAACAAACAAAGAAATAACTACGTTAATGTAAACATATCGACAGTTACAACCGCAGTAATAAATTCACGGTCAAACATCGTTTTAATTCTCAATTTTCGGAACTTTTTGTTAAAAAAAAATTTCTTGTTAAATTACTTAAAATAAAAAGAGCAATTTGTCATAAGTTGTTTTGTTATTAAGTTGTGAATTTTAAATATGTATAATATTACACTTTTATTAAATACACATTCTAATTTAGTTTAATGAATACATCAAAAATTATTAATATTATTTCATAAGGGTTTGTTTGTTTTATTCCTCGATTCTCGAAGAAACATTGTGTTAAAAGATATGTAAATGCCATATATACACAAATCCAATCTTATCATAAAACTCAAAATCACTAGTTTTTGTAAGAAAATAATTTTACTGAAGGCGCCAATAATATTTGTTTTCGTCTTATAAAAAATAGTTGAAGAAAATTTTCCAAGAAATTTTAATCTAAAAGAAAGCTCAAGTTGAACAGATCAACCGCACGCGTTAACCGGTAGATAAAGAAACACCGTTTTCTCACAGATAATTAACTATCAAATTAAATTTAAAAAAAAAACTATACCTGTAATTATCGCGTTATCCATTGTTTTCTTTGATTGATGCGGTAATCGTTTTACGAAAGGCGGGAATATTTTTATACTAAAAGGACGTCCGAACCGCGTCGAGGTTGAAACGCGACTGCCATGCCTCCCAAGTTCCATTCTCAGTGGAATGGGGAGTAGAAAGATACTTGACATGGGTTGTAAGAGTTTTGATAGATACGCAATCGAACGACCTCCAGTATTCAATTCGGAGATGACATTTTTATTGACGATGAAACTACGACGCTGGTGATGAATCATTAATGAAAAACTAATAATATACACCTATCCAGTTTTATTCTATCGATACAAATGAATAAAACTTATACAGAATTGTTTGTAATAATAATACTATATTATTAGTAGCTTTTTACTAAAGGTGTGTGTGTTTACGGGGGGTATCTGTACCGCCGTGCACGGTACCATGGTAAAGGGCAGTTACTTATAAATATCGAACTATGAGAAAATTATTTTTTAAGTTTTTGATCTATAAGAACTAAATATATGTAATTATAATATAAATATAAATTTAATAAAGTATTCTTAATAATGTATTTTACAATATTGCAATCCTAACAGAAATTTAATGGGACCAAAATTTTACAACAGCAGCAAAAAATAGTTTCTGCCTTGTATTGCGAGTAAGCAATTTGATGTTACATGCTGAATGTATGTCTGTCACTCATTCATGTGAAAACTACTAAACTGATTGTAATTAAATTTAGTACATAGATGACTAGAGATCCCGAAAACACATAGGCTACTCGAATAGTCAGGTTCAAATATCACTAAGTCAATTTTATTGCATTTGAATTAATGGAATGGCATTATTAAATTGTTCTTTAAACAATATAACAAAGTCCCAGGGTTGGACCTTAATGGTAATCACTCTAGTAAGTAGTTAGACTAGTTTTAGGGGTATTTTTGAATAAAACGTCTATCAGCGTAATTTAATGAGTTTTAATTGAGAAAAATACAAAATAATAGATTTTAATTAGGATAAAAATCTGCTGTGTGATTACGGCAGTAAGAATATAGCCACCCACTCTCTTCCCGTGGGTGTCGTAAGAGGTGACTAAGGGATAACACAGTTCCACTACCACCTCGGAACTTAAAAAGCCGACCGATGGCGGGATAACCATCTATTCTGGATTTGAAATACACAGGTCGAAGTCTTCGGTGCGACAAGCTAGCCTTGCGGTCACCAACCCGCCTGCCCAGTGTGGTGACTATGGGCAAAACACATGAGTTCACGCCATTTGTGGCGTAAACTTGTGGAGGATGTATGTTGATGTATGTGGATGTATAATGATGTTGGGAGTATGTCCAGCAGTGGACTGTATTAGGCTGATGTGGTGAGGCTAAAAATCATGGACGTCTAGAGATTTTTAACTTGACTTAGGGATTCTACTTAAAAATCTTTAGGACTTGGAAAAAATAATACATTAGGTTGACTAGGCTTCTGCCCAGGGCTTCGCCAACATAAAAAAATCAAATAAACTGTGTATTATTATAAAAATTGTAATCTGGAGTTTACGGTGTTGGTGTCACAATTAATAATGTTTGTACTGTAAGTCTGTATTTATTATGTAAAACTTTATTGTGAATACTGTTTGTCAACTTAAATAAATAAAATATTAAAAAAAAAAACATGGAAACAAAGACAAATAAAAGACACGCTTAGTTTGAATCAGCTTTAGGAGTTAAACAATTTATTTATTAACAGTTTAACACTCGAACAATATAGATATCCGATATCCACAATTTTCTTTATTACCAAAACCAAATTACGTTTTTCTCGCTAGCCCTTGTCAAAATTCTCGATCATGCGCTCTGTACTCTTTCTAGAGCGTTCTTTAAGAAATGACAAATTAATTTGAATTTAAAAATATCGAGAGAAATAAGTAATGTCAAATACGCCGTATACTACGGGTATCGTGCGGATATGCTTGTTTATTAAATATATATAAAAATAATATTTTATAAATTAAATAATAAAAGTTAATATATGTGAAATACAAATAGATATAATATACATAAACGAATAATAAATGCCAGGTAGCCTACACCACCCCCCTCCAGAGACCGTCAAGGGCGGTAAAAATCTGGAAAATGAACTCGGCGTCCAGAACGAGTTGTATGCTGTTTCTGAACATCTGGTAAAGGTTCTGGTCCAGAATTTGCAGGATCAGACAGTATAAAGGCCGGCTTAATGCGGTCTATTGATACCGTGACTTCTTTACCTTTTAAAAGTATTTTGAAAACTTTGTCATCCCTTGACAAAACCTTATGGGGGCCTGAATATGCAGGATGAAGAGAACCACGCGATGCGTCTTCGCGAAGGAAAATGTGATCGGTGGTTGCTAGTTCCTTATAAACAAAGACTTTTGGGCTACCGTGACGAGAAGCGGGCGAAGGTTTCAATCGTAATGCGATCTGTTTAAGGCGAGCGGAGAAGTCAGAGAGATCCGTTGTACCGCCGTCGGCAGGCTGGAAGAATTCGCCCGGTAATCTTAACGGCTCTCCGTAAACAAGCTCAGCAGATGAGGACTGAAGATCTTCTTTAAAGGCACTACGAATGCCTAGGAGAACCCATGGCAGAGATTCCGTCCACCTGTCATTAGCATGACAAACGATGGCAGCTTTGAGTTGACGGTGGAATCTTTCCACCATGCCATTGCACGCTGGATGATACGCAGTCGTGCGCTTATGCTCGAAACCAGCGGTCTTTGAGAGGCACTGAAATAACGCCGACTCAAATTGACGACCACGGTCGGTTATAATTGTAGATGGACAACCGAATCGAGCGATCCACGTTGACAGGAGTGCTTGGGCCACTGTTTCCGCAGTAATATCCGCGATCGGCACTGCTTCCGGCCACCGAGTAAATCGGTCTACCGCCGTTAGACAATACCGATAGCCTTGCGAAAGTGGTAAAGGGCCAATAATGTCAATGTGGATTTGGGTGAAACGAACTTTAGGCAAGGTGTACGTACCGAGAGGTGAAGTAACGTGTCGATTGACCTTGGCCTTCTGACATGCTAGACACGCGCGAGCCCATTCACGGCAGTCTTTGCGTATGCCAGGCCAAACGAATCGTTCTGCAACGAGTTTTATTGTCGTACTAGCGCCAGGATGACTCAGCGAGTGAAGGCTCTCAAAGACTTGCTTGCGAAAAATCTTAGGTACATAGGGTCTAGAGGTCGGTGTACTGACGTCGCAATACAGCGGAACTCGACTTCCAGGTACCGTCAGTTTCTCTAAACGCAGAGACGAACCTGCTGTTAGAAGGGTTTGGAGCTCTGAGTCACACGATTGGGCTTGGGCTATGTTCTCGATACTCACCGGTTTACCTAATTCTTCAATTCTCGACAAGGTATCGGCAACTACGTTACTCTTGCCAGATATGTGTTGGATATCGGATGTGAATTGAGCAATGAAATCGAGGTATCTATACTGTCTAGGTGAACAGTTTTTCTTCCTTTCATGGAATGCAAAACTGATCGGCTTATGGTCAGTATAGATAACGAAATGCCGGGCCTCGAGCATAAATCTGAAATATTTTATGCCTTCATATATGGCGAGCAATTCCCTGTCATATGGTGAATATTTCACCTGTGATGGGCTAAGCTTCCGCGAAAAGAAGGCTAGTGGCTGCCATGCTCCGTTTTTGTACTGTTGCAGGGCTGCGCCAATTGCCTTATCGGAGGCATCTGTCACCAAGGCAAGTTTAGCAGTACAGTCGGGGTGTGCTAATAAAGCTGCCTCTGCGAGGCTGTTCTTACATGCGATGAAGGCTTCAAGGGCCTCCCCATTAAGATTAATAGGTTGTGACCCTTTGACAGAACCCGTCAGCAACGCATGTAGTGGAGCCTGGACTGCAGCTGCTTTAGGAAGAAATCTCCTGTAAAAATTGAGCATGCCCAAAAATGCCCTGAGCTGACGTACCGTGGTTGGAGTTGGGAATTCTTTAATCACCTGTACCTTGGATTCCAATGGTTTGGAGCCGTTCTCGGAGATTGAGTAACCTAAAAATTTTACCTCGGGCACACCGAAAACGCATTTTGCCGTATTCACTAGCAAGCCATATTCTCTGAGCTTGGTGAAAACTTGGCGGAGATGGTGTTCGTGCTGCTGCTCATCCTTAGAAAAGACTAAGATATCATCCAGATAAACAAAGACAAAGTCTAGACCTCTAGTGACTTCGTCTAGAAACCTCTGGAAGGTCTGACCCGCATTCCGGAGTCCGAAGGTCATAAAAGGGAATTCGTATAGACCGAATGGGGTAGTAATCGCGGTCTTCGGAATGTCTGCTGGATCGACAGGTATCTGATTGTATGCCTTCAGTAAGTCGATGGTGCTGAAAATTTTGCAGCCCACGAGATTGTGTGCAAAGTCGTGGATGTGTTTAATCGGATACCTGTCAGGTACAGTTCGGGCATTTAGCATACGGTAGTCACCACAGGGACGCCAACTGTTGTCCTTTTTAGGCGCTAGGTGAAGAGGAGATGCCCAAGGACTCTGTGAAGGTCGAGCCGTCCCATTAGCAAGCATAGCCTCGAACTCCTGTTGAGCAATTTTTAGTTTATCGGGTGCTAATCTACGTGGAGTACAAGATACTGGAGGGCCTGGAGTGGTGCGAATATGGTGTACAGTATTATGTTTAATGTCGCGATATGTACCACTTGGACGGGTGATTTCGGGAAATTCCTCAAGAATTTTGTGATACCGAGTCTCACCGGTCAAGATTTTGACAGAGGCTATATTACTACAACTAACGACTTTGGCTGTGGATGAAAGTGAAGTTATACTATCTAACAAACGTTTGTTACGACAATCAACAATTAGACCATAAAAGTTCAAAAAGTCTACGCCTATTATAGGTTTATTTACATCGGCTACAACAAATCGCCAATTAAACAATCTTCGCAAGCCAAAGTCTAGTTTAGGTTAAGTCTAAATTTCTTCTGACATTGAACCTTTATACAATCCAGACAATTACAGTTTAGAATTAAAGTACAGGTTACAGACAGCTAATAGGGATGCGAGAGAAAATTTGTTAAAGTCTAAAGAGAAAAGAAAACAGAAATATGATAAAAAGGTAAATAAAATAAAATACAAACCAAATGATATGTTATTAGTAAAAAATGAAACAGGAGGAAAATTAGATACCTTGTATAATGGCCCGTATTTAGTTATTGAAGAGCAGGAACCGAATGTAAAAATTTTGAGAAATAATAAAATTGAAATTATTCATAAAAATAGAACAAAACTTTTTGTAAAAGATAAATAATTAATGTTTATTTCTAAATCATTTCAAATTATTGTATACTATATTTAGATACATACTAATTGTTTTATTACTATTACTTTTACGTATTAAAACTTTTCATATTTACATTATATACTTATACAAAAAAAAAAAAAAACTTAATTATGTAATTAATTTTTATTTTTTTATTTTGCCCCGGTGGTGTAGTGTAGTAACATTTAGTTTATAAGACATGTATTTTCATTATATGTATGCAGAATAAATCAGAGCGTTGTCCGGAACACTTGTGCGCCTTTTACTGTATCTCCCCGTACCTCACACCTCATGGCGACCCTGCCATGCCGTGGCGGTTGCGAGTGTCGGGTGACCGGCGCAAAACGCAAACGCGACGGATTCCAGTGTGCCTCGGTGCAACTTTTAAAGAATTTATAATTTATAACGAGCAGTGAATAAAGTGAAACTTTCATTAAAACTATATCTAATTAATAAATAATATGGGGAAAAATTACTCGAAAAACGAAGATAAGGAAATATTAATAACGCAGAATGCCGCTGCAGGGAGTAACACTGGAGGAATTACAGAAATCGAAAGTAACATAAAAACGAGTAATATTTTAATCACCGTGGCCCTAATAATTTTTATTTGTACTATGGTTTACTTGGCATGGAAAAGCTGGAGAAATAAAGAAAGGAAATGGATAGAAAAAAGAATGCAGTCTGAATTTTTTACGAGAATTCGGCAGAGGTTTTCTGGCAGATTCAACCCTACAAACGCTGACGGAGGAGATACGGTATAGTGAAAAGTGAATAGTGAAAGTAAAAAGTTAAAAAGTAATAATAATATAAATGAAAAGTGAAAATATGTGAAGTGAAAACCTTTCCTTCCCCTCTATTGTTAATTTCTGTGTATAGATTTCATACCATATTTACGTAAAATATGTAAGAACTATGTGTAATATTGACTGTAAGTTTAAAACTATATGGAAAAAGAATTAGAAATTATTTTAAATAAGTTAAGTGAAATTCAAATTGATTTAAGGAAATTAGGTCCCACTAGAAGATTACAATATACAGGTAATGTGAATAAAAAAATTGTAAAAGCTGAAAAACTATTTCGTGAATATAAAGATATTATTAATATTTTTAACGAACAAAAATGTAAAGTTGAATTAAAAGATTATGTTTATGGAATATTAGAACGCATTGAATTAGTATATAATAAAATTTTAAGTTACAAAATTAATTGTGTGGATAGTATAATGGAAAAATCGGAAATAACAAAAATGGATAGGTTCGACTTAAAAACTGCTACTTCTTTAATTCCCGTAATGGATAATACGGAAGAAACTACTGAAAAAATTATTGACGGAATTGAAATGTATGATGAATATCTTGTAGATTTCACACAGAAAAAATTATTAATTTCATTTGTATTAAAAACCAGGTTAACTAAATGTGCTAAATTAAAATTAAAAAGCGAATATAGTGATGTAAAGAGCTTAATCCATGATATTAGAAATTCTTTATTAACAAAAAAATCAGCAAATGCGATACTTAGCCAATTAAATAACTTATCTCAAAATAATATGTCAATTCATGAGTATGGAGATAAATTATCTGAGTTATTTGTAGGCCTCACTATAGCACAGAGCAACGGAAACCCGAAGGCTTGTGAGATATTGAGACCTATTAATGAAAAATTAGCGATTAAAAGATTTGCAGATGGATTACGTAATAGGCGACTCAGCACAATTATATCAGCTCGAGACTACTCCGAGTTGAAGGATGCAGTCCGTGCTGCTGAAGACGAGGAGTTGGGACAACCTTCATCGTCTAACAATATATTCAACGCGCAAAGAAGAGGTAATCGAATCCCCTACTATAGGTCTTCCCAAAGAGGCAGAGGCGGACGAACCAATAAAACTAATTTTTACTCACATCGTGGACGGAACAACAATCTCAATAATACCCCTCGTACAGGTATGTATGTTAAAAATAATTATAATAATTCAGGATATTATTCTAACAAAAACCACTCGACCCCGACTCGAGGTCCCCGTCGAGTTTACAATAGTAGCGGTAACCGTAGTAAGCAAAATATTTGTTCGGTACAACTTGAAGAAGAAAAAACTACTGAACCGAAACAGTTTTTTCGGGACTAAAAATTATATTTTAAATTACGAAAACAATGTAAAATACATATTCTTAAATATCTATAGAAAAAAATGTTCGTGGTTACTAGATACCGGTGCATCTTTATCGGCTATTCGTAGTAGTATATTATCGAAACATACACCGATACATAAAGACCCTATAGTCATTAACGGTATAGGTGGCAAGACATATTCAGAGGGTTATGTTTATTTAACTTTACAGGCGTTAGATGGAACTAATTATGAACACAAATTTTATTTGTTTGAGGAATTACCTTGTAAATCAGATGGAATAATTGGGTTAGATTTTCTAAACAATTTTTATTCGATTATCGATTTAGAGAAAAATATATTAATGTTAACAAATGAAAAACAAAGCCAGATACCATTATATACTTCACCTAAATTATGTACAGACTATATAACGATACCAGCACGATGCGAAACTATTCATTATATAAAGTTAAATTCAGATGTGAAAGAAGATAGTGTGATTGTACAGGAAGAATTACAAGAAAATTTATTTTTAGCTAGTTTAATAGTAAAACCAAAAAATAACATAATACCTATTAGATTAATGAACACTAGTGACAAAGAAATTATTATTCCAATTTTTCAACCTCAGCTATTACCATTAAAAGAGTATAATGTTTGTTCTTTTGATAAGTGTACTTCGAACTCTACACGTGCAAAAACATTGTTGCAATCTTTGAAACTTGATCACTTAGGTACAAGTGAACGTAACAGTATAGAGAGTATTTGTTCAAAGTATGCTGACATATTTTATTTACCCGGTGATAAGCTTACGACTACTAACTTGTGTGAACAATCAATTAATTTGAAACGAAATGTAAATCCAGTTTATATAAAACCATATAGATTACCACATAGTTTAAAACCTGAAGTAGATAAACAAATTAAACAAATGTTAGCTGATGACATAATAGAACCATCACAAAGTGAATGGTCCAGTCCGATATTGTTAGTACCCAAAAAATCAGATGACAAAAATAATAAAAAGTGGAGATTAGTTATAGACTATCGAAAGTTAAATGAAGTAATACAGGATGATAAATTTCCATTACCAAACATAACAGAGATATTGGATTCGTTATCAGGCGCAATTTATTTCTCTCATTTAGACCTAAGTCAATCATATTATCAATGTTCATTAAAACCCGAATCTAGACCAATCACATCATTTACAACTAGTACAGGTCAGTTTCAAATGAAACGTCTACCTATGGGGCTAAAGATCAGTCCCAGCGCTTTCTCTAGAGTCATGTCAGTAGCTATGTCAGGTCTTAACTATATAAATTGTTTTATTTATTTAGACGATTGTGTTTGCTTCGGAAGAAATTTAGAATCACATAATAAAAACTTAATAGAAATTTTCGAACGCTTACGTAAAGTCAATCTCAAACTAAATCCGAGTAAATGTCAATTCTTAAAAACAGAACTATTATATTTAGGCCATACGATATCCTCTAAAGGAATTCAACCAGACCAAGACAAAATTAAGACTATTCAAAATTACCCAATACCGACGAACGTCGATGAGTTGAGACGTTTTGTGGCAATGTGTAATTACTATAGAAAGTTTATTAAAAATTTTGCTGAATTAACTAATTGTTTAAATAAACTTTGTAGGAGGAATGTCAAATATGAGTGGACTGAACAATGTGAGATATCATTTAATATTTTGAAAAATGCTTTAATAAATCCACCCATTCTACAATACCCTGATTTTTCAAAAGAATTTATATTACAAACTGATGCTTCAGGGACAGCAATAGGTGCAGTACTTTGTAATAATAACATGAGAGCTGTAGCATATGCTAGTAGACCTTTGAATAAAGCTGAATTAAATTACCCAACTATACAGAAAGAACTACTTGCCATAGTTTGGAGTGTAAAATATTTTCGACCATATTTATTTGGACGTACTTTTACTATTATGACGGATCATAAACCCCTTATATACCTATTTGGACTAAAAGACCCTTCAAGTAGACTTTTAAAATTTCGGTTAGCACTAGAAGAGTATGATTTTAAAGTAGTATACGTGAAAGGTAAAGAAAATGTAATAGCGGACGCTTTATCGCGAATAAGTATGACTTCCCAAGATTTGAAAGCTATGAATGAAAGTTTATTAGCAGTAACAACAAGAGCACAGGCTAAGAAAGTAAAAGAGGCAGAAAGAAAGAATGAAAGTGGAGATGATAGAATGATAAGCGATATTCCAAGTATTGACCCGAACAATTGGCCTGATCAACCAAGTGTTGTGGAAATACTTAGAATACCGAGTGGATCAGTTGAGTTAAGTTTAATACAAGGGAAAGAACTAAGAAAAATGAAAGAGAAAAAATATATGGATGTCGAATCTGAATGTTTCGCATTTAATAAAAATAAAAATATATTATATGTTAACCTTGATTTTAAAGCACATTATACGCGAGACGTTTTTGTGGAAAAATTGAGGAAAATATGTGAAAAGTTAGAAATTAGAGAAATATGCATTATAAAGAAAGAAGATAACGCGTTATTTATAAGGAGTCTTATAGAAGAAATAAAAAGTAAAAATAAATATAACGGTCCAAGGATTTGTATTTTGAAAGGTATAAAAAGAATAGATAGTGACGAGGAAAAACAATTTATTATGAATGACTATCATCTGCTACCCACAAGCGGACATGCTGGGATTCGCAGAATGGTAAATAACATAAAACGTAAATTCTACTGGCCAGGAATAGAAAATGATGTTAAGAGTTACGTTAGAAAGTGTGAAAAATGTCAAAAAAGTAAACATTCTAGGCATATTAAGGAACCCCTAGTTATTACAACCACAGCTAGTTCTGCTTTGGAAAAAGTTTTTCTAGACATAATAGGTCCATTAGATAGAGATTTAGAAGATAATAAATATATATTAACAATACAATGTGAATTAAGTAAATTTGTAGAGGCATATCCTCTTAGAAATAAGGAAACGGTAAGTATAGCTAAGAATTTTGTGAATAATTTCATTTTAAGGTTCGGAATCCCAAAGGTCATCACTACGGATCGTGGAACTGAATTTATATCGGATACAATGGAACAGGTTTGTAAGTTACTAAATATAGAAAAACTAAGTTCTACTGCATACCATCATCAAACTATTGGTTCTCTTGAAAATGCACATAAACATTTAGGTTCATTTTTGCGCATACAATGTGATAACCATCCAGAGACATGGAGCCAATGGCTACCATTTTGGTGTTTTACATATAATAATACAATTCACTCAAGTACAAGATATGCACCATACGAGTTAGTTTTTGGAAAATCATGTGAAATACCTAGTAGAATTTCTTCTGACATTGAACCTTTATACAATCCAGACAATTACAGTTTAGAATTAAAGTACAGGTTACAGACAGCTAATAGGGATGCGAGAGAAAATTTGTTAAAGTCTAAAGAGAAAAGAAAACAGAAATATGATAAAAAGGTAAATAAAATAAAATACAAACCAAATGATATGTTATTAGTAAAAAATGAAACAGGAGGAAAATTAGATACCTTGTATAATGGCCCGTATTTAGTTATTGAAGAGCAGGAACCGAATGTAAAAATTTTGAGAAATAATAAAATTGAAATTATTCATAAAAATAGAACAAAACTTTTTGTAAAAGATAAATAATTAATGTTTATTTCTAAATCATTTCAAATTATTGTATACTATATTTAGATACATACTAATTGTTTTATTACTATTACTTTTACGTATTAAAACTTTTCATATTTACATTATATACTTATACAAAAAAAAAAAAAAACTTAATTATGTAATTAATTTTTATTTTTTTATTTTGCCCCGGTGGTGTAGTGTAGTAACATTTAGTTTATAAGACATGTATTTTCATTATATGTATGCAGAATAAATCAGAGCGTTGTCCGGAACACTTGTGCGCCTTTTACTGTATCTCCCCGTACCTCACACCTCAAAATGTACAAAACCATATGTAGCTATAATAGAACCATTTGCAGCACACAGATTGTAGTTCGTTTTGGCACGACGATATCGAAGAAAGGACCGAGGGTAGACACTTAGATCGCTTCCTGTGTCGATCAAAAACTGCACCTTAGAAGCTCGATCCGTGAGAAATAGGCGACCAGTAGCAGAGGATGGGCAGTCAGCGGTCGCCATTATTGACCGCCCCTGGCGTTTCCCTCCTTGAAGTCGCAGGGTTTTATGCATTTGCTGGCTTTCACGCCAAACTTCCAGTGGTACCAGCAGAGTGGGTACTTCCTGAAGTTCGACTGCGATCGTTTAGACCTGGATGCCGATCTGCGTTGAGATGATCTTGCGGATCTGGTACTGGATCTACTTCTTTCCGACGCTAGTTGCTGGAACTGTCTCCGAAGTTCGGCGACTTCTCTTGTAAGTGCTTCAACGGCTGAGCTGGAACTGGCTTGGTGTCGGCTGGCAGATGCCACCGTGGGTGACGGAGTAGCTAACTCGTGGACACGATCAGCTAAATCTGCCAAATCGTCGATGCAGGTTGAAGATGGTTGGCCTGCGAGCACTGTCTGGATTCCGTGCGAGAGACGACTAACCCAAATGGTCCGTAGGAAGTCATCAGGAACATTGACACCAGCAAGGCTCTTCAAGTGGCGCAAAAATTGAGAGGGCTTACGGTCTCCAAGTTCCTCGTGCATCAAAAGCTGCTTAATTTTCTTTTCCTTAGATGACGCTAGCCGCTTAATCAGCTCGGTCTTCAGCTTTAAAAATTTGTTAGTAGGTGGTGGACTAATAATAATATCCTTTACCTCTCTGGAAATTTCGTTGTCAAGCTGGCCCACTACATAATAAAATTTTGTAGCATCTCTTGTTATACCAGATATTGTGAACTGCCCTTCTACTAGCGCAAACCAAAGTTCAGGTTCCTCCGGGCAGAACGGGGGCAGTCTAGCGCTGACTTTAAAAATTTCAATATTACTATCGAGAGATTTTTCTGTCGGCGTGGTACCGCTACATGCATCTTGATATTCTTTATCCATCGTTCAAAAGCGGGGTCACCAGTTTAGGAGTTAAACAATTTATTTATTAACAGTTTAACACTCGAACAATATAGATATCCGATATCCACAATTTTCTTTATTACCAAAACCAAATTACGTTTTTCTCGCTAGCCCTTGTCAAAATTCTCGATCATGCGCTCTGTACTCTTTCTAGAGCGTTCTTTAAGAAATGACAAATTAATTTGAATTTAAAAATATCGAGAGAAATAAGTAATGTCAAATACGCCGTATACTACGGGTATCGTGCGGATATGCTTGTTTATTAAATATATATAAAAATAATATTTTATAAATTAAATAATTAAAGTTAATATATGTGAAATACAAATAGATATAATATACATAAACGAATAATAAATGCCAGGTAGCCTACACAGCTATAAGCTATATTTTATTTTTCTTCTTACATTTAATGTCCATGTAACTCGAAAATTCCAGCTTAGACTATTAACCTAAAAAATAAGGTAAAAAATTCTTAATAATCACTGATAAGTACGTAATTTATACTAATTATTTTCGCTGTGCCCGCGACTTTTTCCGCGCGGAATTTAACAAAAAAGTTAGTGTTGAGTTCGCAGAGTTAAAAAATAAATAAATTTCTAAAATAAAAGTGCCCTAAGTTATTGCTTATTACATCAGCTATCAACCAGTGAAAGTCCCGTCAAAATCGGTCCAGCCGTTTCAGAGATTAGCCGGAACAAACAAACAGACAGACTGATAGACAAAAATTGTAAAATAGTCATTTTGGTATATGTACCGTGTATACATTCATATGCATTTAGTAAAAAGCGATTATTTTAATGTAACAAACAGACACTCTTTTTTATTTATTTGTATAGATTAAAAAAACAGTACTCTCCGCCGCGCTTCATTCATTTTAAATTTATCACTTAAATCAAGAACAAGTAATAAAATACTATAAATAATAAGAACAAATAAAATAGAACTCCCAAAATAAAAATAAAAAAACAACTATTAGCAGACCTTGTTAGAAAACTTTGCAAAATGACAGTTGACACCAATGGCGTCGACTTAGTGATCTGACCAGAATCTCAAGCAGTCCAACTAAGGAAGTATCTTACAGAAGATCAAAGCAAATTAATACGTACTGCTTTCAAGCAATGTTGTTTTCCTGTGATAAGTAAGGAGGCCGGATCTTCTGGGAAGGGTCGAGTAGGATCGGCAACGCGCTTGCGACGCTTCTGGTATTGCAAGCGTCTATAAGCTACGGTAATAGCTTACGTTACGTTATGACATGTTTACGTTACATAATGACTAGCCTATTTGCGCAGTTTATAGTAGCCCTGCTTTCTGCTCCGCGGGCTGCGGCTTCGATTTCCGTCTGAGTCTGAGTGTAATATTATTTTGTATTTAAATATTTATTATTTCTATGTGTATTTATCAAAAAATATTTAGCTATAACAGTCGGCAGTTACATATAACACAAGCATTAAGTTGCTTACGTTAGGAACAGACGACAGTGTGTGTATGTTATAACATATTATTCATTTAATACTTCAATATTATAGAGTAGATTAAAAATACGATGCCGACTACATAATAAATGAATTAAATTTAAAAAATCTTGGCTTGTACTTCCTTGCTGGGAAACAGATAGGAGCAGAAGACAATACGTGCCCGTCCGAATATTCCTTCTATTTGGGCTAAGTTCTCTTTTTTCTATAATTATATAAATAGAAATGAATCGAATGACAAATGAGAAAAAAAAATAAGACTATCCGCGAGAGAACGAAAGTAACCGACATAGCCCACAGAATTAGCAAGTTGAAGTGGCAGTGGGCTGGTCATCCGTGTCGTAGGACCGATGGCCGTTGGAGAAGACATGTCCTGTAGTTGAGACCGCGTCTTAGCAAATGCAGTGTGCAACATCTTCCGGCCCATTGGACCAACGATCTACGTAAAATTGCCGGTATAGGCTGGATGAGGATTGCGAAAAACCGGGATGTCTGGCGCGAACTTGGGGAGGCCTATGTCCAGCAGTGGACTGCAATAAGCTAAACTGATTGAAATAAATCGCCAAAATGTATGTATACGCATGACTCCCCAACTTACTTCTTAGTCGGACACTCTTATCAGAGTGATGGTGGTTGTGCTGACAAGATACATGGTACATGGTGGACTCCCGAACAATTACATCTAAATTGGAGTTATTTTTCAGTTCGTTATCATCAGGACTAGGTTTATATAAGAAAAAATTAAAAAGCAATCGATATATTCCCAAAAAATACGGCGGTTACCTAGTTATTCGTACCAATTTGTGTACCTTGTGTCTGTTTGTCCATCTATTTTCGCGTCACTTATCTGTAAGTGTTTTACGCTATTATATATTGGAATTCCAAGAGAAGTCCGTATTGAATAAGAAGTGTAAATAGATATATCGCTAAACCTTTAAGAGATGATGAACGGGTTTGTGTAATTGATTGAGAGAAGAAGACACTAAATAATAGCGGTAGGTACTATTTTTACGTACACGTAAAATATGAATATACACGTGAAATCATATATACGATATGAGTAATACTGATTGAATTATTGTTAGATTTAAAGAATATTTATTTTCTCATAGTAAACACACAGTCACTTACATGAGAAACTATGAACATATTATGTGGGTAAAAATATAAATTATCCAGCAGCTCACAGGTACATCACGATTTGTTTTATGTATGACACTGTACATACAACGAATTCCCATCACCAAAACATTTCATATACCAAAATTAGACCATTCCTCAACTTATATCCATTATCTATCCATTTATTGTAGAATGTGGGTCCCGTGTGGTGTCGGCTGAGTAGAATAGCACCACCCCCTTTCTTCCCGTGGGGGTCGTAAAAGGCGACCGAGGGATAAACCTGGCTCAAAACTATCAGGGTCCTGGAGAAGGAAATCTTCACTTGAAACCCGGAATGGGGTCTCCATCAAGCATTCGTGGCATAGCTCTAAAATGCGGAAGACTCCTGCAGCCGATCTAGCTCCACACGTATCGACTCGTCGTTCCTATGGGCCTAGCCAGTGAGGTCGAGAGGATGCCGCAGAGCTTAGGCAATTCTGCGTGTTCCTGAAGAGTGTCCTAGGCGACACAGTGTCTGTCTGATACTGTCTAAATCGTCACACTCTGCAATAGACACACTAAGCCCAATCAATTGTAGAATGATTCAGCCTATACTTCTCAATGTTTGGTAT
The DNA here is from genome assembly GCF_905220565.1 of Melitaea cinxia. Lineage (NCBI taxonomy): Eukaryota > Metazoa > Arthropoda > Insecta > Lepidoptera > Nymphalidae > Melitaea > Melitaea cinxia. Next base: position 15,316,490 of record NC_059400.1, on the reverse strand, counting down.
ACTCTTACCAAAGTTGCTTCTTCTTGATATCTATATAGGCGGCTAAAGATGATTTTGAAGGACCTAGAAATGGGAATAGGACGAGATATTACAGACACCAATCATTGGTGTCTGTAACATTTCATTGCGTGCGACTGCTGCTGCGTAGACCTCTTTCTTCATGTAGGAGAAGGAATGGAGCTTCATCCACCACGTTTCCCCACTGCGGGTTGACAGATATAATCTGTATGAGTAACGATAGCTAGCAGGTGTCAATGAAAATCATCGGGACCGACAGCTTAGCATGCTCTCCGGAGCACATATTCTAATGTGAAACTCACAGACACACAGGATAGACCAGAACCAGGCTGGAAATGGATAGATAATGAATGGATTTGTAAAAATATTTAACAAATACAAATATTCGTTACGAGCTGGAATCAAACCCGTGAACATCAGTATTTAATAAGAGCACAATTTATAAATAATAATTTTATAATCGCTCGGAAACGCCTTTTCGTATTCTTTATATTGTACTATATAAGTATACGATCTGACTGGTTTCTATATCGATGAATACATCACCAAAAAAAGAAAAAATAAAAACCACTTTCCTCCCATTTTTCAATCGTATATGATAGAAGGAAAAGTCACATTCCCCCTATTTTTCAATCGTTTTTTCTGCAGTCACATTGAGTGAACCTAACGACGAAATTTGATACATTATAAAGTTTTATTTAATAAAAAAGAATAGTGCAACTCAAGCCGCGATAAGAGTTTATAACGTTTATAGACCCAATGCAGTGTTAGTAAGAGTAGCAGAAATTTAGTTCAAGAGTTTTCAGTTTGGGAATTTTTACATGTATAATATACAGCCAACTCAAAATAGCCTTTATACGGATAAAATTGATGCCATTTTTAAAAAAGTAAGATCGGTCTATTAATACTAGTAGTTACAATACAACCAAACAAAACTCGACACTTGGGTACCCACGAGCTCACTAAAAAAAAATCATCTAACTCTTTGCCATTCTCTACTGAAACGTAGTGAAACTAAAGCGTTTTTGAAAAGATCGATCACTTGTGGTGATGAGAAATCGATCACCACACAAGAACGTGCAAAAAAGATCATGGTCAAAGGGCAGTCAAACTACACAGGCTGTAGCGGAACTCGAATAAAACGCATGGATTGGAAGGGTATCGCTTATTATAAACTTTAAATGCCGGGCATAACCATCGTTTCGGATCTCTACTGCAAGCAATTAATGAGACTAAAGCAAGAAATTGAGACAAAATGGCTGGTATTTATCAACAGAAAACGAGTGGTCTTTTGACATGATAAATCCAGACCACAGAAATATTTAACCACAAATCGAAACTTAAGAAAACTTGGTTAGGAAGTAACGGAAAGGAAGGAACAATTCAGTCCTGACCTTGAACCCTTAGATTTTTATCTGTTTCGTTATCGAGCAAACTGACACTTATATACTTCAATTAAAAAGAATAAAGCAATCTTGATTTTATATATAAAGTTCGATAAAACTTCTTCCCAATGGAATCCTGGTTCGTGGATCCAGGAACAGACAATACAAACACAAAAGGAAAGCTTATCGTAAGAAATTTAGGCTATATATATGTTACGTCACATACCTACTCACATTTTTGTAATCGTAATTGACTTATATTTAGTTATTAAAATAGTGTCTCTATATAGATTAAAATATTTTTGTGGCTCTATACGAAACATTATTTACCTTAAAACATAAAAAAAAAATCGCCTTGTTTTAATATTTTTAAAATATAAACGATAAATTCTGCACTGCGGCACTGCTTGTGTTATAAAATAATATCGTGCCGGTTTTTCCTGACCTATCGTTAGCTTTAAATTACATTTTGTAGAAATAACTAAAATTGCAATCAATTTTCTATAATTACTTTTAAAATTTATTACGTTTAATTAGAAATTAATGTCATCAATGAGTAATTAAAAGAAGGATAACTGATAACCAAAAAAACTTTAATTGTTAAATTACTATTAAAAAAAAATATGTCGTGTCTTACGAATAATCATTTTTTTTCCTTACTTTTGTTTACATTTATCTATTTAAACATAAAATAAAATACGATTTGAAAATTCCATAAACTTGTCCGATAAAAGGCCAAAATTATTTGTAATTACGGTAAACAATTTCATAAACAATAAAGTCAAGTAAATATGCATTATCAAAGATTACTCCAAAAGTTGTAATGAGATCTCGATGCAACTACAGGATAAAGACCGGCTTTAAAAAGTTATGCGGATTTTCGAGGGTTTCCCTCGATTTCTCAGGGACCCCATCATCAGATCTTGGTTTCCTTATCATGGTACCACACTTAGGATATCTCCTTTCCAACAAAAAAAGAATTATCAAAATCGGTTAATATCACCGAATACACCTACATAAACATATATACAGTCGAATTGAATAAACTCCTCTTTTTTGAAGTCGGTTAATAAATAAACAAGCAAATAAAATATTTTAATTGTATTAAAATAATTTATACTTTTGATACTTGTGGTGCTATCTCTCGAAAAGTTACGCAACTACACTAAGTATAACTTTTGCAGTACCTTTTGAATTTACGGTTATCAGTTAGTTTACTAAAGCTCAACTAGATGGCGTTTATACTGAAAAAATAATTAACAAATTATTAATTTTGGATATCTACACTGCACATAGCTTTTAATTGTATAACGATTGTTGTTATCCTAAATTTCATCTACATGATGATAAAAATAGAAGTTTGTTCTTATTGATATTACATAATATAAATGTGAAGTATTGTTTGAAACCGTTTTAGCCTGTTTTACCGATTCCTGATAAAATTTATCTCACACATAAGATGCTGATAAGGTTTATCAGCTGGAAAAAAACAGGCTCTAGCAAACAGTAGTAAAGTAATAAAGTTTTTGCTTTTGGATTAACATGTTGCGGAAAGAAATATTAGACAGCCAAAGAAGAGTGTAGTGGTGAAAAAATATACATTATTATGACTTATTTTTATTAGTTGGAAGTATTTTTATTGGAATAGTTATGGTGAAAATAATTTTTTAAATTTATGTAGTCTATATAATTACCTATATCTACAGATAAAAAATACTCAAACTTATTTTTTTGTAATAAACGCTGCAGTAGCTTTTTGACTTAATATTACTAAGAACCAACAAAATTACAGACATTTCTATTTTCGCGTTTAACATAAACGGTGAGACAACATTTAAGCCTAAGTATAACCATACATATCTATATATATGTATTCAACTCTAGCTGGACCGGCAAACTCCTTACCGCGATATTTTTCGTGAATTTAGCGATTTTTAGGGTTCCGTGCCTCAAAAAGAAAAAGCGGAACCCTCATAGGATCATTTTTGTTGTCTCTCTGTTTGTCAAGACCCTTTTTCTCAAGAACGCGTGGAGGTATAAAGCTGAAATTCATATAATATACTTGGGCCTACTGTCCCTTAGAGCTGTGAAAAAAATCAAACTTCTAAGGCAACGCAATCAAAAGATACAGCCGCTTGTGCTGCAAATTTTCGACATTCGAAGGGAATCTAAATCTAGAGGGTACTTCCTGCGAACTTAGAATCTTGAAATTTGGTACGAAGCAACGTCTTCATAGCACAGATAAAGGAAAAATTGCGAAAGGCATACATTTTTATAATATAATTTAAAAAAAAACTAATTTTTGTATGGAACCCTCGGTGCGCGCTTCCGACTCGCACTTGGCCGGTTTTTTTATACAAACCTTGTCCTGAAAATAAAGAAAATTACATTTGGTTTAGACGTTTGGCACTTATGCACATAGAAATGTTTTCTACAATTTAAAATACTGGCATTTAAAAGTCCAACTTGCCAGTAGAGCTAAGGACTACCTCAAAAAAAAGCTTGTCTGCAGTTAAAATTACGTACAATATCTAGCCCAAACACAATGTCGTCCAAGACCCATGGAAAATTTTCATTGTGTTCATTAACCGACTTTAAAATAGAAGAAGTTTCTTAATTCTATGTATTTTTATGTGTGAAAAAATCGTATTGATTTTGCCCCTTCTTCATGTACCGTACGGGGCCATGGCCCCCGGCAACCCCATCATTTTGCGTTTCAACAAACAGTCCAACCTAGAAATTTATATCTTCAACTTTGATCCGTCTTCCAGAGGATTCTTTGCTTAATTACTAAAAAACAAAAATAGAGAAATGGATAAGAGAGGTTTACGATAGAGTGTGTCTTTAGGTAGGTTATTACCATTGCTATTCATATTCGACCTACATATTATCACTATTACTATATTAAAGAATTCTGGCTACTTTATGCAAAGATAACTACAATTTCAGACCCAAGTCAAACCGGGTGGATTAATTAGTTTTGTGAACAACTGCAATTAATGTCAAAGTCACCTTGTGAAACCCATATGTCTACAATCCAGAGTAACGATAATTAACCACTATTTTCTGTGAGTTCACTGCATATTAATTTTAAAATACATCTTCGTGGATTTTTTTTTTAATAAAAAATTGTTAATAATAGATTAATTATTCGGGACAGATAAATACTGCTGTGTGGTTACGGCATTAAAGAATATAGCCACCCCCTCTCTTCTCGTGGGTGTCGTAAGAGGCGACTAAGGGATAACACAGTTCCACTGCCGCCTTGGAACTTAAAAAGCCGACCGATGGCGGGATAACCATCCAACTAATGGCTTTGAAATACACAGGCTGAAGACGGGCAGCAGCGTCTTCGATGCGACAAAGCCAGTCCTGCGGTCACCAACCCGCCAGCCCTGCGTAGTGACTATGAGCAAAACACATGAGTTCACGCCATTTTTGGCTTGAACTTGTGGAGGCCTATATCCAGTAGTGGACTGCGAAGACAGATGTGATGTGATGAAATACACTGAGAGTGTATCTATGTGTCAAGTTTAATGGAAGGTGTAACAGCATTTTTATTGTGTTATGGTAAAAGTGTGAACTAAACGACTTCGTCACGATTTCGCTACCATTATTTATAATGTTAAACCTCTAGTTTTAGACGATGTATGAAGATGAAACCATTGCAAGACTTTAAGTAAGACTTCAAGGATCACATCACTAGGTTTAATATTAATAGACTATTTAGTCGAACGTATGCAAGACTTCAATTTAGACCTGGATGATCAGCAGAATTTTGCATGAACAAACAAATACAAACATCGCATGAATATACAAACATTGTTAAATTATTTATTTCCGTTTAATTAACATAAAGATCGCTAAATTAGTTTTCCCAGATTTTTCTTATGAACAGACATCAGACAATTATAATTTTATTATTCACATATATGAGTAACAAACGTATGTAACTTATACTCGTAGTTATTTATGGTTCAAATTGCCCATATTATTTACATCAGACAGTTTTATAGGTTCGTCGGTAGACGCTATTGTATTTGAATTATTTCGCCTACATGTCTTGCAGATGTTCCCTATTTAGGGATGTCAGTTTCAACATTTTTTTTAAATTACAAAAATGACAAGCAAGCGTACGGCTCACATGATGGTAAACGGTTATCGTAGCAGACGCCTGGAAAACCAGAAACATCGCAAGTGCGTTGCCGACCCTACTCCCGACCCTTCCCAGAAACTCAGGCCACCTTACCCACTACAGGAACAAATACTACTTGAGACTATTATTATTTAGCTTGGCAATCTTCTGTAAGGTTCAGGTACTTCCGCAATCTAACCGCTCCAAATTTGAAGTAGGATTTATTTCCTTTAATGGCCCTACCTCAAAATATTTTTAATGATAATAAATATTGTGTATATTGTGCCAACAAATTTTTCGGGCTAAAATATATAGGCAGATTGTCAGCCCTAAGTCAGATCTAGAACACGCATCCTCATTTACAATTGTATGACGGAACTCGCTACATCGACTCTCGTTTCGTTATGAAATTACTGTCTGTACGTTCACACTACATTCATACCCCAATGAACATACAGCATTTTATACATTAGTAATGGGATAGAATGGGATATGGCTGGCACTGCGCACAGTTACTGTTTCAGACGTTTCTCCATATGTTTTTCATACCACGAGCCTTCTGTCACTTTCGAATGAGTAAGCTTCAAAAATCAATACAAATACACATTTAAATATACCCTTACAGTCCTACATACACTATAACCTAGACCGCAGTGATCATAGCGCTGGCTGTTGATTCGATCCCCGCTCAAAGCAAACATTTGTATAGTCCATACAGATATTTGTTATTTTCTGGACGTTTGTGCTTGGGTACTGTGTATTTACAGATATGACACACAATTTTGTTTCATTACGAGCTCACCTGACAGACGTCAGATTGATAGAGCATGAAGTTTAAATTATCGCTACGTTTTATAAAAAAATTCAAAAAAATCTTTCTCTCTTCTTCTTCGATCTTTTAGGTCGTATTAGAAAACGTTATAAATAAATATGTTTAGGGATTTATTTTTATTTATAAAGATTATTAATTTTCATGAGATATGCTCTGTTCTACCTGTATGATGTATCTTATCTTAGACAATGTAGGCTTACTTTATACTTACTGCAGAGTTCGATCACTAGCGAGCTTGTTACCAACCTTCAAAAAAGGAGGCGGTTATCAATTCGACTTTATTTTTCTTATGTCGGTTACCCCGTAACTTTTTACTTGGTATATACATTATTTTTTATTATTTTATGGGTTAGGAGATGGATTCTACTATGTGTAACGGTCGTTACGATCGTGATTAGGTAAATATGATAACCACCGGGACCGCCAGCTTAACGTGCTCTCCGAGGCACGGTGGGGAGACCAACAAGTACAGACATCCCAACGAGAAAGAAATATTTGTACAATTACAAAAATCCATCCTAAACGGGCATCGAACCCGTATACTGTTGGTGTTTAGGCCTCTTTACGCACGCAAAATATATATTTGTCAAAGCCTACGTTAATAGCGAACGTAATCGGCACAGTTGACCCGATCCATATAAAAAACACCATTTTAGAAAGAACCCTCCCCGCTCCCTCGTTTTATTAAAATTGTTCTGAAAAAAAGGAAATCATTTCAGTCACAGAGGCCGATGTTAACTGGATTAGGTACGAAGATAGCCCGGGCGATGTTATTCCTATTATTGACGGAGTTATTACTCAAATCTCTAAAAATATTTGTGTCTGTATTAATAATTTAAAGATTTTTTTAAATCATTTTTTATCATGACATTATAAAAATAATAAAAACCTTTGAATAAAACATTTTAATAAGTAGGTAATTTTACTTTTTGGGTAAACTGGGAACATTTGAGCAGAAGTAGGATAAACATATTTAAATGTCTACCAATTAAAAGAATAAATGTTATTTCATTAATGAGAAATTGAGTTAATATAATGTTCATTAAATTGGGCGGTTCTACTTTTTCTAGGTACTTTCTAAGGTCCTTTTAGAAATAAAATGGTATAATAAATAAATAAATATCTTAAATATAATTACACAAACGTAGGCCTATTTCTAACATAAGCTAATAAATATATGTGTTACTAGCTATACCCCGCGTAATAATATTTTGCGTCAAATAAAGTAGCTACAGTATTAATAGCACAAATGTTAAGGCTAAGTGACCAAAAATCTGACAAACTTGTGGAGGTAATTCCTTAATCTGACAGTTTTAAAAAAATCTTACCCTTATATATACTATTAATCTTTGTCGATTACTTATTTCTTTGTGACTAAGAGCTTTCTCCACCGCTGTAAGAGTACATCATATAGCCTTTTTTTTTCTTTTTAGTATACAATCTTCACAATCCAATAGGTCCCATCCCATCATTCTTCTTATACAATATATATATATATATATATATATATATATATATATATATATATATATATGTGTGTGTGTGTGTGTGTGTGTGTGTGTGTGTGTGTATCGAAAAACCGGGATGTCTTGAACTGCGAACTTTGGGAGGCCTATGTCCAGCAGTGGACTGCAAAAAGCTGAACTGATGATGATAACTGATGAAATATAGCGGTATTTTATACGTAGAAGTAAACTCCTTAAATCCGTAATCCTTAACTCCGTAAATCTTTTTTTGTTTCATTTATTGTTCTAATAAAAGCAGGACGGATACCCTACGGTAGTAACGAGAATACGGTCTGTGCGGCAGCGAGGAAAGGTCGCAACCGATGACCCCGGCACACAGCACGCTCGTTTTACTACACCACTTTTAAGTGCTTTGTTGTTTGAAATACATATTTCACTGCCGATAAAAGAACACAATAACTGAATTCATATGTATATCTTTAAAGATAAAGCTTTGTTGTAACAATTTTTTAAGAGTAGCTGTGTAGTTTCTTGGGGAGTTTTCGAGGTGGTAGCTTCACTTTTTCTCTGCAGAATCAACATTCAGAATCGGTGGTAGCTTCACTTTTACTAGGTATAGTTACTAGATATAATTAAGACATATACAGTTTTAATTTGTAAAATGACGATTCAAAAGTGCTTTTGAAACTTACTTGAATAAAATAAGTTTTAATTGATTTATTTATTTCTGGTAATATCAATACAAATTGAGTATGTCCGTAATTTTGACACTTATTTACAGTTCATTTACATAAAAAGATTAAAGTTAAATTAAAAGAAGAAATAAAATGACGACCTTATCGCTAAACCAAAATAAATAAAAAAGAGAGGTTATCAATATATCTATCTATATAATACGTGAAGCGAAAACTTTGTACCCCTTTTTACGAAAATTGCGCGGACGGAGGAGTATGAAATTTTGCACACTAATAGTTTATATAGAGAAGGAGTGCAGAATACTATTTTTTTAACTATGCATATAAATACATTAAATCAATTTAAAAAAAAAACACTATACACTCTACCATGTATTTGACACACGCACACACACGTATTGTCTTTGACAACAGAACCTTAATAATGTTCAAACTTATAATTTAAATTAATTATTGGCGAATTTCGACCACTCGGTGACCCCTAGTTTAAATAAATACATACAGTACAGTACGCATAAATTAAGATAAATAGCATAATGTGTATTATCTTTCTTTGAACTATAAATAATTTAACTGAGGTAGGTCACAGCAGGAAATATCCTACTCAAAATCTGGAGCAGCCCGACTTGGAAAGTATCGTAACCTCGCAGAAGATCTCAGCTAAATAATACTGTTTTCAAGTAGTTATGTTATCATGGCAAGTAAGGTGGCCAGAGATCTCGGGTAGGGTTGGCAACGCGTGTGATGCTTCTGGTGTTGCAGGTGACAATAGGCTACGGTAACCGCTTACCATCAGATGAACCAGACCGCACGCTGCAAAAGGTGACTAGAGCTCCTGGGAGGAGGGGATTGGGGGTAAGGTAGGCGACAGGCTTGCGATGTTTCTGGTGTTGTAGGCGTCCATAAGCTTCGGTAATCGCTTACCATTAGGTGAGCTGTACGCATGTTTGCGGACCTATTTGAAAAAAAAAATCACATATTAACAGATACAAGTATAAGAAAACAAATGTTTTAAAATTTTAAAACGAAACAGTGTATTAAGCACTAATGTGCTTATGTGACACAGGCTTTTCTACTTAACTAAAATATATAATCTTCACGTAGAAAAGGGAACGGAAGAAGGAAAACGGAATACCCAAATATTTTACATACCTAATTATTTTAAAAGTGAAAGACAAGTGAAATTGAACACAATACAATAAAGTAAATGAAGATTAAGAGAACTACTCTGTAAAAAGATTGGGAGCACCAAGGAGATGTTCAAATAATCCAAAAATGTGATCATATTTACGAGGACCAAATATTAGTTGAACACATGATATTTGAAGATACTCATGTGTTCTAAATTACTTCTATTTATCCTTGTAAGGCTCAATCTAAATTTGGGTACCCATGAATTACGGACCAACATACTAAAATTAGCTTAGAGTAGTTACGGCCCAAGACTTTATTTAACCTCTCTTCCGCTGTTGCCTGCCACTGTGGACAAAACAATTTTGGTTAGAAAATAATATGTTGACATTGTTCAAAAAAAGGTGTCTTCAAGGTTAATAATATTTTGATAGTAGTTATAATTTATTTGGTTTATATGAATCAAATAAAAAAATGTTTTACATCTTTTGTCACAATTTTAGATAGTTTGATGGTTTTGGGAACTTTGTTGGGCTGCACAACATCGTAATGTTTTTGTCCTTAAATTTTTATATGGGAATTTGTTTATAGGGATTATTTGGTATTTGGGCCGTACGAGATTGAGTCGAGACATTTCTACGTAATCAAGAATTTGTAGTAAAAATTATATTTAAGGAAAATGAAAGCTGTGTAAATAGAAATAACTCCAGCTAAAAATACTACCCTGTGGAACGCAAACAGATATAAAATACCAATCAGGAAAAAAGATCAAATAAAATACGTTACTGATTAGCCAATTAGTTTGGTAATAGGTATGTGTGCGCAAAGTTTTATTCTAAGCGCAACAGTGTTACTAAAATCATTTAATAACCGCCAACGGATGGGATCTATTTCCACTCTGATATCCTCAGGTATTTTGATCATAGCAGTATTCTTTCCATTACCATAGTAAAAACCAGATTACAAAGGGTTTGAAAGGATGAAAGAAAAGTATATGATGTTACGAAGAAAAGGCCCCATAACTAACCTATACCTCGGCCGTAGCAAAGACTTGATACGGCGTTATGTAATTTAATATTATCCAATTCGATTTGAAAATACGTTTATTAAAGTTTTCAGTTTTCACACCACAAGTGAATATCACAGCAAGGCGTCATATCCGTTAATTAATATTCAAAATACCTTTTATTACCATACATAAATAATTACCCCGCTTTCGTACCAAACCATTACATATATGATATATCGTTAATTATTTATTTATTATCAAATGATACAGAGATGAACACAGACTGCAGATGCTAGTTTAACGTGAATGTAATCATCAGCTTTAATTTAAAACTCTCAACAGCAACAAAAAAAATGCTAAGCGATGTATTCGAGAAATCCTATTGTCATGAAGTATCGATAAATTGGGTAAATTGTCAATAATATTTCAATATCATCTCTTATTTGTTGTATTTAAGCCAAGTGGGAGTTGTTTACATTATCGAAATAAAACGTGTGTGCAACATTAACGTAAGTCAATCACATTATAGAAAATGTTTAAAGGAACATTTGGAAGTGATCAAATGGTTTATTAGTGTTTGTATAAAATAAAATAGCTTTACTTCTTTTAGCTACCCATAGATTAGTAGATAATATCAACATCTGGCGTTGATTGAAGATTCTGAGCCCACTGGAACAAAAAAAAATGTACCATTGAATTCTTGATAAGAACTATAAAATACCGAAGGCATGTTAAAAAATGTTCACCGTAAAAAATTATTACAAGAAAAATTACAAATTTTATTTACTTTTAACTAACTACCTAAGCCCCGCGTTTTCACTCGCGTTAAAAAAATAGCCTGTGGCCTTCCTCAGTAATGGGCTATCTAACACAAAAATAATTTGTCGATTTAAAACACAAGCAAATAAACTATTCAACATTATAATATTAGTATGGATTTGCCCGCAAAATTGTATTTAATCGGCTTACACGGCTTAAACGAGAGCATGGACAAAAATTTTAAAATCGTTTGTGTTTTAGTATTTCTGATTTCTGCTCCAGGAGTTATGGATTCGACTCTTGATCTTTAGGGGAGTAACCTTACAGTTGCGAATCATAGAGACGTTATCCGAACTAGATTCTGACCTAATCCAGCTAGAACCAGACTTCCTCTCCCCAGACCTCCCCCAGCCCACCATCCTACTCCTACATGTTATGATTTACAACTTAATCCTAGGGGGGGCTTTCCCGATTATATGAAATATATGAAAACATATGATGATATATGAAAATTGTATGAAAATTTTGGAATCCCTATTTCAAACACACAATAGCTTACAATAACTTCCCATACAAATCATCGTTTTTTATTTAGAATTTTCAGCAGGGCAGATGCAGGCAGCGCCCCCTTTATAGTAAACACAACACACACACACACACACACACACACACACACACACACACACACACTCACTCACTCACTCACTCACTCACTCACTCACTCACTCACACTCACACACACACACACACTCACTCACTCACACTCACACACACACACACACACACACACACACACACACACACACTGTCGTTGCCGACGAAGACGAGATCCCCCCATTAGGATAGCTCAAATATGTCAATCTCCGTACAGTGCCTCCTCCACTCGTTCTAAGTCGAGGTGCGATCTCGGTAAGACACACCCTTAGGACGATCATCCTTCTTGAGTCTTCTTAAAGTGTCCGGCTTCTCTCATAGGTGACGTTGTAAAGGCCAGTACAGCCAACAATAACATAGATCTCGAAAAGAAAAAATTAATAAATGAGGTAAATTAGCTACCAACCTGTGATACAAGCAATTAATTGCTTATCTTAGGAACAGACAGATTAAAAAGAGGTTTATTTTATTCATTTATTTAAAATGTACAGTTAAAATTAATCAAAATAATTCTTAATTTTAAGTTTGTTTAGAGTTACAATTATTAGTGGAATTTGTTAGGGAGCGTTTTTCCCGTGGTCTGGCAACATTCTCATAACCGCCAATCGTCAGTAGCCGCAGAGTGAGCGCCACGGTCACAAGTGTTATTATATTTTGTGTTGAAAAATCGTGCAACGAATGAAGAAAATATTTTTATAAGTGGACGTAGTGTAAATAAATATAATTGTTTTTAAAATAAAACGGTAAGTAATATAATTGTTAGTATACATAAATATACATTTTGATACGGAAAATATTATTTTTTGGGTTATTTTTACGATTAGATTTTTTTAAATTAATTTTCGTTGGCTCTTTAATCTTATTGAGGTACAAATTTATGTTCGTTGTATGCTATGACATTTAATAATAAGCTTTGATTTATGAATTCGATATTTATTACATAAATAAACATGAACGGACGTCCGTGGCTTCACTCGTCCTAAACATTAGTATTTGATGACTTTTTCACACTATTGTAGTCTCATTATTTCTCCACTTGAGTAAAAGTTGAGCTAAGAAAATTATTTCATGGTTTGCACTAACCACCCGCCCCGACTTCGCACTGGTACAATGCTGATACTAAATATAAAATAAATATGTGTATTTACGATATCACATTAGAAACCTCTAAAACTATCAGTGTTTCTCGCTTTATACATATAAATCTTCCTCTGGAATCACTCTATTTACTAAAGAAAACTGCATCAAAATCTGTTGCGTAGTTATAAAGATCCTAAACATACAGACAGCGGGAAGCGACTTTGTTCTAAACTATGTAGGGAAATACAAAGTTATCTAATACATTTTTTCAAATGAAACCGGTATATACTAAATATTAATTAATTAAATATAGGTCGTTCTTTTAGAAATTCGATTTTTAGAGAATTAAGAGATCGCTGTGTACATCTTTTATCACATTACTGTGTTTGTTTGCACTAGGGTGTATACCTAATGAGAATATTTATATAAGTACGTTTAGATAAAAATACGAGTTGATATTAGATACTTGCTCGTATTAAAGCAATGAGAAATACTCATATTTGTATTTTATCATATTTTTTTATTGATTGCATAAGTATGTTAAAAGCTTCCAATGGGTTAAAATTGACTTTCGTTATTTGAAAGTATTATGTCAAAGTAAAAATATATATTAACACTTTGAACTCAATAGATTTCGTCTTATAATCTATATCTGTACTAATATGTAATATAAATAGTAAAGGTTTGTTTATTTGGTTGTTTTTATTAAATAGACAAAAACCTTGAAAAAAAAAACAAGTGTACTTTATAGACCACACGACTAAAAGTAAAACTTTAGCGTAGGCCTGCACAATTGGCCTGTGTCTAAGATATACGAAACGTATGGCTATGAAAGAAAGAGAAAACAAAATGTGTGCTCGCACCTCTCTTGCTCCGTTCGCCTCGCCCGATCACTTTTCGTAACGCTTTCGTCACGCACCAGCTTACTCCCTAAGTCAAGGATGCGTAAAGAAATTTGATATCAAAACTTGTAAAAATTATGCAACGATTTTAAAAATTCTTTTACTACTCAATTACTACGTTATCACTGAGAGACATGTATATTTCAACGGAAGAAAACGGAACCGCCAAAATCATATGATTCACGCGGGCGAAACTAGGGACAAAGAGCTAGTGATGTTAATGGTAGTTAAATTTTTTATTATGAACTATATTATTATGTTGTGCATGTAAATTGAATTTTAAGAATCTTCCTTGTTATTGTTCTTTGAAATTTTATAATTTTTAAAGAATATTATTTAAAATGGATCACATACAGATGCTTGAACCACAGCAGTTTGCAAAATGTCTCCTATTAATTTTGACTCGTTACAATGAAGGTTCCGTTCTAACTAAATCATAGTAACCCTGCAAAAATCCCCAAAACATCTACCTTTTCGAATGACATGACATGCAGGCTTTGAAATGTTCGTTATTCCCCGGCCACTATAAAATTTCGCTTTTCACAAATTCGCGCTGTCGTTAATTATTTACGAGAATTCGCAGTTAATATGCTTTTGTCGTTAGCTCTTACCTTAACACGGTTTTGCGGTCGTCTGTTCCTGAGGTATACGACTAAATGCCTATGTTCTTCAGCTGACTGATACAGCTAAATATTATTTGATTGATATATGTATATTCATCAAAATAATTCACGATTCAGCCTGCAATAACCCACTATTGGGCATAGGCCTCCTTCTCCATGTAGGAGAACGATTGGAGGATAATGCATCACGCTCCTCAATTGCAGGTTGGCCGATACATTCCTTACAATACGTAACGATTGCTATGATATAGTAGCAGATAGCTTAACATTCTCACGGAAAATGAAGAGACCAACAAGGACAACATCGAAAGCGGGAATCAAAACCGCAATCCGTCGGTGCTTTGGGCGCCTACACGCACCATTACACTAAAGCGGTTGTCATCTAAGTATATAATACATCTACATCTTATATATAAAATTCTCGTAACACAATGTTAGTTACCACACTCCTCCGAAAAGGCTGGACTGATTTTTATGAAATATTGTGTCCATATCAGGTAGGTCTGAGAATCGGTCAACATCTATTTTTCATACCCCAAGTTAGAAGGGGTGGGGATAAAGGTGGTTAATAACATGAAGAACAAAAGAAAGTTTGCGGAATTAGCTAGTATATAAATAAAAATGGATCGTTGAATGTGTTGCTAAGCGCAAAACAAGAAAACAGCTGGATTTATTCAGTAAAAGATTCTTATAGAACGATAAATTAAGAAAATTGCTCAGAAAATTCAGAAAACATAACAATTTTATTTTAGCTTCACGCGTTTAACAAGACGTCTGTCGGGTCAGCTTGGATATTAATAAACTAGGTGTGCCCCGCGGTTTCCCGCACGTTAATTTAAGTAAAAAGATATACTAAAATATTATATAACCTATATAAATGGGCTATCTAACACTGAAAGAATTTTTCAAATCGGACTAGTAGTTCCTGAGATTAGCGCGTTCAAACAAACAAACAAACAAACTCTTCAGCTTTATAATATTAATATACATACATGCGAGTATATCAATTATTAACTGATAGGGCACAGCAGAAAATATGCTGCTCATAATCTGGAGCAGCCCGACTGAGGAAGTACCTCGACCTTACAGAAGATCAAATCTAAATAATATTGTTTTCAAAGAGTACCCTATCCAATAGTACCCTCGTTTGCCGACTTAGGTATAAGAAAAAAACACTCCCCGACTAAGTAGAAACAACAAACTGCGACCATTCTAGTCATATATTTACTTGTAATTTGTTAATTTATAAAAAGTGCGTGACATTTAGAGATTATAGCGTGGTGAATTCATTCAACTCGACTTTAGTCGTCGCCAGTCCAAGGGAATGTAATGGGGTTAATTGCCTCGCCGAAATGACTTATGCGACAAATAAATGAAATTAAAACGACTGCAGTTGGTAAAAAAAAAATTAGTAGTAATTATTTCGCCTACTTAGTCAATTAAATTGATATTTAGCATCAAGTATATATTTAAATTAACAAGATTTGTATAAGACATATTGTAAATATCCCTTTTCTTATTGTTTTAAAGCTTTTCTTTAACTGGCAATGTATAAGAAAATATATTTTAACCGATTGAGCTGAAATTCTGAAATATACACGTGGATGACAATATACATTTAGCTATGTGACGTCATTGTAAATTCAAAATGGTGTCCACACAGTACGGACTTTCGAAGAATAGCTTGAAACATGAAGTGAAACTTCTTTAGAATCGCTGTGATTTGAAACTCGATGAAACGAAAATTCGTCACGGTTAAGTAACAAACACATAAATGTATAGGAGAGAATGAGATAGAATACATTACATAGCATTTTATATTCTTGGTAAAATATCTCTCGAAGACTAGAAGTTTCACTTCTGCCGTGTGTACGTCTAATAAAGTCTTTGTTGTTATGCAAAATAAACGAGTACTCAAGATTTTACCTCATAACAGTTGATGGTCTGTGCCAAAACCGTTATTTTGTCGAATGTCAATTTGTCCCACATCACTAAAAGGTTAAAAACCACTACTACTGCTAGACTAATAATATACCCTACATATATTATTTCCATTCACTGATATGATAAACCATAAAATGAACAAATATATTTTATCTCTTAATAGGAAGTCAACTAAACATTTTTTCTTTGAAAGCGAGACGTAAACGTGTAAGGTTGTCACCAAGTCTTCAGACAAGATTACATTTATTTATGAAAATTAATTATTATTATTTGTTTTTGACGTGACAACGTCGATGAACGCCGGCTGCATGCACGAAGAAGGATGACTCATTGTCCCGTTACGCTCATTGTACGCTTGCGCCGCATCTATCTCTCGTCCACTCGATTGGCCTATGCGTCCTAAGAGATATTTTCTTATGACGTTGTCACGTTAAACTATCGTCCGTAAACCAACTTTACAGACAAAAAAATTTTTTACGAATTTTTAATTGTTTATTTATTTTACTGTTTCAATGAAAGGTTTTATATGAAATTCAATTAAATCTTTATATGAAACACTTAGTACGTAGAAGTAAAATAGGTATACTTCGACTTATAGAGAGGAATTTTGAAAAAATTAAGATTTTTTGAACAAATGATATTAACAACCCTAACTTATTACAATAACATGGCTGCGATAAACAATAGATATGACCAAAATGCGTACACAAACATAAATACACAAACAGAAACCGATAAAAGGTCATTTTTAAATTAACTGGAATTACCACGTTTTATTGACAAGATTACATTTGTATTTACTCAGAAATGAAAAAAAAACTAACTTCAATTTTCATCGATAGCAATACTTAGGTATTCGACAAAACAGTTAATTAAACATAATTAAAATTAATTATAACTGGCGGAAAACCCAATGAGTACCCGTCTGATGTCGCTAAAAATGAAATGGGATCACACAAGTGCCAGCTTCATAGTAAAACGTTTTAAGGTAATACATATTAAAAGAAAGACAGTCGAATTAAGAACTTCCTTATATTTTTTTTAAGTCGATTAGAAACGGACACAATCTGATAGTAAATTCATTACATTACATCTGAGACAAAGAGGAGAGGGATAAGGAATTATTAATGTCATTTCATGAAACAATAGACCGCTAAGTAAAAAAGTTTTTTTTAAAGAGTATCTACGGAGTTTCTTGCTGAATGTTCTCTGCAGAATCTAGATTCGGAATCAGTAGTTGTTTTATTTCGAATGTAATTCGTTTGCAATCAGCCTGTAACATCCCATTTTTGGGCATAGGCCTCTTTCTCCGGGTAGGAGAAGGATTAGAACTTAATCCACCATGCTGCTCCACTGCGGCTTGGCGGACGTGTTCTCTACTATGAGTAACGATCGCTATCAGGTATTTATAATAACAACCGAGACCGACGGCTAAACGTTCTCTCCGAGGCACGGTGGGGAGACACAGGACAAGGAAAGACATCCAAACCGGAAAGAAATGTTTGTACAAATCAAATATCAATCCCGAGCGGGAATCGAACCCGCAAACCGTCAGTATTTTAGGCCACTACTAGCACCACTACACCAAAGCGGACCACTAGCCAGATAATTAGTTAAGACAAATATCTTTTTGATTTGTACAATGATGACTCAAAAGTGTTTTTAAAGCCTATTTGATTAAATAAAATTTCGTCTTTATATGGCATCACAGGACAAGCGCCAGCTGCATTTGAATACATAAATAATTATAAAAATTGACACAAAAAGTTAAAAGCTATGAAGTAACACACATGAAAAAATACAGTTGAATTGAAGACTTCATCTTAACAAAAATAGGGCTTAAGTAGGTAAGTTTATTCAGAAAAAACGATACAAATACAAATCATAAAAAAATATATCATTAGCAACGAACGCGCGACTGCTGCACAACAGCTAATTGCTGTAACTTCTGCTCAAACCCGCGACCTTTATTTCTTTAATATTCTACATAAATGGATATATTCTTGTCTGTAACAGGTGTATATATCATTAAAACTTCCACAATAGGTAATTAAAGAATAAGGAAAAAAAAAACAAAATTCAACCACTAACAACTGCAATGCAACCAATAAAAATGTCACCAATTAAATTTGACTCGTGTTTCAAGCTCACATACTCGGAGGTCAAACTGTAGTTTGACTCATACGTACAGAATTTGATAACTGAGACCATACTTACCTATATACATATTAAATGAGAAATTAGCTTGAGTTTTTCTTAGTTAATCAGGTCATAAAATCTGAACGGATCTATATCGATCGTCGATCGAACGGAAAGATAAAATTCTATGAATACTAATTTGGAGTTAAAGAAATTAATTTTTCAGACGTTTTAAATTATGTGTATCCATTGTTATAATTACTATAATGTTTATAGATAGAAGAAAGAACTATGCTCGTGGATACTGTCACGTCTGTTCCTAAGATAAACTTAATACTTTTGTTGTAGTTAAGTAATAGACTATTGATATAGCTACATTTTTTTTTCGATAATCATACATATAAATAAATACCGTATTACACCTATAATAAGGACGAGAATCGAATTGAATCCACTAGCCCCAGAGCAGAATTCAAGGTCACTGCAAACTTCAACAATGGCCTGGCCAAAAAATATATACATATCGTGCAATAATATTCAAATAATTTATAAGCTATGGTGCTAATTTCTGTATTATTCCTTCTTTCTTCCTAACAAGAGATAACCTCTGAGCACCCGCGGAGGATCTAGATAATCCCACAAAATTTTTAGTATACAATTCTAACACAAAGTGTTATCGACAATAATATGCACACTGTATCAAGTTTATCTCTATAATAGTACTTTGTGAAGGATTAAATAGTAATAACTACTATAATTCATTTAAAAAAAAACACTATCTATACAAATAAATAACATTGGAAAACAAATTAAAGTAAGTATTTTATAACATTACACTGACTGAAGTGAAGTTTGAGATAGTCCATTTATCGAGGAAGCCTAGGCTGTATAACATCACACTACGACCAAAAGGAGCAAAGTGTCAATAGGAAAATATTTATCGTTGTGATATATATATTTTTTTAATATAAAGTTATGTCCACAGGCTTATGCTCGTGCTTTTGTTATTCCAATTTTTAGTTTTGTTACTGATCGTTTACTTGGTACACTACTGCAGCTTACATTAAGAGAACTAATTATTCTATCTTAGTATCCCTAATGCAGACGTGAAACCACCGACCAAAATTATGCTAACTTAATTGACATTCTTACATGCAAAAAGACATTTACTGTTTTTTATTTTATTTTTTATTTTTATTTATTTCTTTTTTTTTTTTTACTATCGTCGTGATATTATAACCTATCTGATAATATATGAAAAAGTATATGTGAACGTAGTTGCTATAATTGTGTTTGTTTGCAAACGAAAAATAACCGTCTTCAATTACATCGACTAGTAAATACAACGTAAGTGGAAAAATAGTCACGTAAATACGCGCTATCAAAGATTACTCAAAAAGTAATCATCAGATCTCGATCAAATCAAGCATTCGCTTTCACTTAAAGTAAGAATCATCAAAATCGATAAACCCAGTAAAAAGTTATGCGGCTTAATACAGTCGACGAAAAATTAATCAAGAAATACGCATTATTAGATATATATAAAAGTACTTATCGGGTCTCAATTAAATTTAAATGGAACCAAATGACACGCAACACCTTACAATTAAAACAATATTCATCGAAATCGGTTCACCCAGTCAAAAGTTCTGATATAACATATATAAAAAAATACAATCGAATAGAGAACCTCCTCCTTCTTGGACGTCGGTTAAAAAATAGTTAGAAATTCAAAACAATTATATAAAGGGTAAAATAAAAGCTGTGATTTTAAAACACATTAGCAATAACCCGACTGATAAAAATTGTCACGCCGATAAGATCAGCCGTGATATCCGCTAGTACTATTTGGATGTCGTCCAGGTATATAAATGGCAGAGTGTCGTCTCAATGCAAGTCTGCCTGGGATTCGTTCGGGATTTCCAGATGACTGAATTGTATTGCCCAGATGTAACGCATACTTTGAACGCTAATTACATGTATTTATAATTGATAATTGGATTTCTGTGTGGTTGTGTGTATCTTTTATGTCTTAGGATGTTGAGGTGAAACATTTAAATGATAGTTTATTTAGTACAAAACACTAAATAAATAATTTTAAGACAAATTCGTTACCACTATTAAAACTATGGGGTCCTAAAATTATGCATATTCTATCTATTATAGTTTTTTCTAATTTCTTACAATTGTCTAAATGAAAACAGTAACTGCAATTGTACAGTAGCCATTTGTGATGTTACAAAAATAATCGTGTTATTTATGATCCACTACTAATATAAAAGCCAAGGTGACTCATAGCACAAAACAAAACGTAGAATACATTTTTAAACGTAATAGTTTTGATTTTAATCACAATTTCCTGACAATGGATATAAATGATATAAATATACATATTCTCAACGGTAACAACAAAGACTCAGAACAGGACAACAACACGGCTAATACAAACGTTTCTCATAACTTGGAATAGAATGTACTTCGCCAACCTATTATCAAAGAAGCGAAGATGAAGCCTAAATATTACTCTAATATATTTAGAAACTGTCTATCTTTGTAAATTATGTTATAAATGGCCGGAAATATGGTAACAGGAAGGATATTTGCACGGTTTATTTCATAAATATGAATGAGAAAAAGCCCAAGATGTGATAATGTGTTAGAGTATACAGTTTCAAATTTGAAGAAATCGTTTTGCTTAAAATTTAATTCAAATAAGTGTTGGAAGAAATCATGTCACGTGTTTCTCCAATTGGTATTGGTTGGTAGACGTTCGAGTTCGTATCCCGCTCAACAGGATATGAGGTCTTTGTCCACCAATGAATCGTTTACAGGTTGTTTCATTAAAAAAAAATTCATCTTTATTTTTGTGACGGACTGTGACTTCACTAAACTAAATTGAAATAAGCATTTTCGGCCCCTTCAATATCATATATATTTTTCAATATAGAGATATTGAAAAATATATATGATATTCGGATCCTATGATAATCGGAACCAACAACAATCATGAGCTTTTTATTTTTATCTTATGATAGAATTTTCGACAATTCTTATATCATCGTATATATTGATTGATCGATTAAAAAACTATTTGCTCCCATTGACCAAGTGGTTAATATTCAATACATTGATCTCTATAACGATTCACGTGTAACTGAAATGCGTCTCAGTATCATTTGGGTAACAAAAAAAAATATCTTTACTATATTACAAAAGGAGATTGACTTCTTTGTATCCGATTACAGAGAAACAAAGAATCATTACTAGACTGTGTCTCTGTTTATAGAAAAAGGAGATTTCCTTTCCTCCTAAACTGGTCTGGTTAAAATATTTAACCATAAATGTTTAACCACAATGAGTCCACATCCCTTCCACGATGACATTTCCTCACTATTCTTCTAACAGTAGTAAAATATAATTGTTGATGATTGTACGATTGTTAGTCTGTGAGGTTACGGCAGCAAAAAATATAGCCACCCCCTCTCTTCCCGTGGGTGTCGTAAGCGGCGACTAAGGGATAACACAGTTCCACTACCACCTTGGAACTTAAAAAGCCAACCGATGGCGGGATAACCATCCAACTGGTGGCTTTGAAATACACAGACCGAAGGCGGATAGCAGCGTCAAAGCCAGCCCTGCGGAAACCAACCCGCCTGCCTAACGTGGTGACTATGGGCAAAACTCTGGACTGCGATGAACTGAAGCGAACGAGCGATAAATTTACATTTAATAGGCGTAGATTGAACACGAAAGGTGACAGGAAACTGCTTAAAATTAATGTAAATTTAATTCTCTTTTAAATTTGATTCGTAAATCAATAAATGCTTAACATTCTGGTCTTTAGAAGAAAAAGAATCCTATGTGGATGGGGTTCCGATACAAACAGGTACATGCAGACCATGAAAGACATATGTATTGCTTGCTTTCGTTACTTTTTTTGTTACAATATTATATTTACATCTTTATTAAGTATGTACGTACGTATTACAAAAACAAAACGAGTGTGCTTTAAACCACACGACTGAAGTAACACTTCAGAACGTAACTCTCTCTCTTTCTATCTTCACTAACTTATATCTCCCTCTCGACTTCCATCCACCTCGCCCGATCACAGTTTTCGTAACGCTCTCGTCACGCATTCACCAGCTTACTCCCCAAATCAAGCGTGCGTAAGGAAGTATTACTTCAAAAAAAAGTATAACCCACATGGGTTTTAACCATACATGTATCTATTATAAGTATATGTAGTCGTGTCTAATATATATTATATAAGGTCGACACCACGCTTGCTAGTTCAAATATAACTAAATACAATTTCCGTGGGCAGGATGACACAAATTTAAAAAATTAGCTTTTTTTACCGACAATACAATAGCAATTACCTTATTTAGAATGAAATGAATACCCAGTATCTTGAAATAGTATAATGACAGACTGGCAAGGTAGTATAATTGTCGTTATAGCGACGACGCGTTGGTGCAGCGGTCACAGCACTAACTGTTGCGCTAGCGGTCGCGGGTTCGATCCCCGCACATGACAAACATTTGTATGGGATATATAGATGTTTGTCGTGGTCTGGACGCTTGTCTATTGTGTGTGTTTCCGAAGCGTTTAATTGTTACTTTAGATCTGGTATAATTGGATTAAATAGGCTAAATTCAGGCAAAGTCACGAAACGATAGTCAGATATAAAAAGGTCATGTGAGTACCCTGAGAAATGTGGATTCAGCTTGTGCAGATGCGTCGGATCTAAATCGTTTTATTATTGTAATTATATTTATGAGTACGAGTATGTGATTGATAAACTACGGCAGTTTTAATATATTTATTATTTAGCTTATTGCGTTGCTATCTTTGTATCATATTTAACTACTTGAGACTATTATTATATATAAAAAAACATCAGAATCAATATTTGATTTGACGACGCGTTGGTGCAGCGGTCATAACTTTGACTATTTCGCTTGCGATTATGGTTTCCATCCCCGTTCATTGAAAACATTTGTATAGATCATATAAATGTTTTTGGTATCTGGGCGTTTTTCACAAGAGAAGAACTATTAGGGTCCGTTGAATGTGAGGATTTAATAAAAAAACAGCTCCTGTAGCTTAAAAGTGCTGTTTTAGGAGTTCGAAAATACACACAACACAAATGCCTAGGCTGTAACAAACTATATAGTTACTAGTACACGTTAAAATTAATATAACTAAAACTGAAATTCTAACGACAAAATACATTTCCATTGAAAGGAATTTTCATGGAAATTCTAAAATAGCCAAACAAAGCTGCCTAAACTTGAAATACCGTCGACCGTGACCGTGACCGAATGCCTTTTAACTATCGATAACTGTTATTAACGACTGCTATTAGACTTCGTGCATTTTGAAGACATATTTTTTAAACAAAAATTAAGTTTTCAAGTATTTCTTAAAGAAGAAGAAGAAGAAGAAAAAAAATTAAATAAATATTGTTTGTTAAAATTTAAATATTGTTTGTTATTCAGATTTAGGAGATCCGAACGAGAGACACCTTCTCTCACATGTTTCCTGGATGAAAATTATTTACTGTAGTCACGAAAAAGATTGGGGAAGATCGTGTCTAGTTGGGATCTTAGATTGATTTACATTTGGTGGCACAGCACTGGCCATTCCACTAGCGCGGCTTACATCGCCGCATATAAATAATACTAGCAATACCCGTGCGAATAATTTACACTAAATAAGTAAAAAATTTACCGACCGTCAATCATGTTGACGTTGTTGCGAAATTAAAGCTGCCATATATATAATTTTAATAATTAATTTACAGAAACAAAAGCAATAATATTTTTTTTTAGTTGTGGATGCCGGTAGAGCAAGCAATAATCTATAAAATGATATATAGTTTATGTGGAGTAATTGCGAGGTTTTTTTTTTATAAAAGGGGAGTCAAACATCTTAACCTTAGCGTATTATTATATATGACATGATTAACACAATTGTGAGTGAGTGAGTGAAGTGCAAGATGACCTGCCATCAGGCAGGGACTGAACTATGGAAAGATTTTTGCAATACAACCATACGATTCTAAGGAACGAGTTCCTTATCCTTTTCGGTTTTGGAGAGAGTTGGACACACTTGGAGGTTCAAGACGATTATAAAGTCTCCACACGTCGTCTCTGCAGATGTGACGAAGGTTTAACCTCTGTTTTATAAAGCTCGGGGGACCTGTCTTTATATACTATGACATCGAGACTTTTTGCCATTAGGCTCAGGTGGGCCATACATATATTTGTTACAGTCTGGGCATTTATGTGTGCTGTATTTCCAGACTCCCGAAACAAGATACTCATCAAACTGGATGGCGTTGAATTTAGTTATTCAACTTACACATATAAACTTGGAATTATACGAGTCTATTTGCAAGAATTATTTTTATGTGCGATGAAGTTTTTATTATCTGGCGACACAAATATTGAAATCCTTTGATAAACTTTAAGGTTATCGTTGTTAACTTTGATAACTTATACCCATTACTGAAATGTATATGTAGGTATATGTAAACACATGTTTTTGTTGTGTGAGTGTCATTACAATATACAATTTCGATTTGAATGACAAGTGACGTCACCATCGGCGCTCGAGTAATACGTACTTTTATGCACTGCCGGCTTTTTTGCCCCTATTAAATTTAATATAATAATTTGAATATAAAACTTGAATTTATAATGCGGATATTTTTTTTATTTTTTTTTGGAGAAACAAAAAAATCGTACTAGACAAGCATATTTAAAGACAGCAACGAATCTGCCACTTTAATGTTGCAAATTAAGCAACAAAGGTGTCTGTTCGTTTACCTTCTTTTTGCTTATAAAAGTTTTTTTTTTAAACAGCTTGTTTATTTGTACATCTCGACACTCACACATAGTAACCGTATCTTTACTAGGTTGACTCAGATCGACACGCGCTAGATTAAATGAAATTCAATTTAAAACTATGGTAGCAGTTTCAATCGATTTGTTGTCATTTTCTAGACTGCTACAGGCACACTTCTTTTTTTCGTAGAGGATACAAAATAATCTTAAAGATGATATACTCAATATAAAACGACACTGCTCTATCATGCAATCGACAAAAATATCATAAGGCAAAACTAAAAATGGATTGAAACGCATTAAAAATCTTCCGTTTCTTCTCACGATTTACGATTCAGCCTGTAAGGATAGGGGCTAAAACCACTACGCTACTCTACTGTGGGTTGGTGAATATACTTCTTACTATAAGAAACGATAGCTATTAGGTATTAATGATGACTACTGGGACCCTCTGCTGGAGGCACAGTGGGTGGGGAGGAGAGTCAACCAGATCGGAAAAAAACATTTGTCTAAACACAAAGCACTCCGAGTGGGAATCGAACCCGCGACCAATATACTAGAGCGGTCGTCATTAGTTCTTAGATTGGTTAAAAGTCTACAAAACACATTTCGAATAAAAATATTGTGGCATTTAAATATAACGCTAGTTTTTATTTGAGGGAAAATTCCGAGGAAAATTTTCTCTAAATAGTTTTAATGATTAAGATAACAACAGAAATAATCTTAAAATGCTACAACTAAAACAGATGCTGAAGGAATGCGATGCTAGGAACGACGAGTAGACATATCTTTGCGCCAACACATTTCTCAAATACTAATTTTACTTATTGTTACGAATAATATAGAATTCTGGCAGCGTTATCTACGTAACTTCCGCCTCCGTAACTATTTCAAAATAAAAGGAAGTCTATATATTATGCTGGATTTCCATGTACATACTTAAGTTTCGTCCGTAGTAGCATAAAAAAATAACATTTACCTATCCATCCATCCGTAAGACTCCAATAGTCCACTGCTGAACATAGGTACTGTGTGGCTACGGTACTAAAGAATTTAGCCACCTCCTCTCTTCCCGTGAGTGTCGTAAGAGGCGACTAAGGGATAACACAGTTCCACTACCACATTGGACCTTAAAAAGCCGACCGGTGGCGGGATAACCATCCAACTGCTAGCTTTGAAATACACAGGCCGAAGACGGGCAGCAGCGTCTTCGGTGCGACAAAGCCAGCACTGCGGTCACCAACCCGCCTGCCCAGCGTGGTGACTATGGGCAAAACACATGAGTTCACGCTATTTTTGGCGTAAACTTATAGAGGCCTATGTCCAGCAGTGGACTGTGATAGGCTGTAATGATGAACATAGGCCTCTCGTAATGTTCGCCACTCCATTCGGTCCTACGCCTGTCTGGATCCAGCGGCTTCCCGGTGTCTTCTTCGGGTTTTTACATACATTAACCTAAGTGAATTCTAAGTTTAATTTACCTAAGTGAATACAACGAAAAAACGAACTTGGTAATTTGCTCATACGATATCATATTTTGTTTTCTAGGAAAACACGCGAAGCCTTAACACTTAGCGTATGATAATAACATTACCGATAGAATGTAATCTGTAATCTACACCTATGAAAAGAAAAAAGTTACAGGTCAAATTTTGTACATTGAATGTATTTTAACAATCTTTGTGAACTATAAATGTTTTTACAGGACTGGCTATTTGCAATCAATAAAAAGTATTCAATTTTGATGATAGTAGAATTTTGAGTTCGTACTAAACTCTAACTGCGGCTACTAGATACTATCCCGTAATATAGTAGATACGGTTTCCTTATGAGAGAGAATGAAAGTTAAAATATGTTACAATGGATCAAATAGCGAGTATATGCTACCTATACTCGCTATAGCTCCTTGAGGGTAGAGTCGACACCACGCTTGCGATGTTCCTGGTGTTGCAGGCGTCTATAGTCTGTGGTAATCGCTAACCATCAGGTGAACCGTACGCTTGTTTGCCGACCTAGTTATATATATAACCCACTGACCAAACGACCTTCCTACCATTGATTTTATTTCGTACACAATATTTTGATTTAATTTTATATAAACCTTATTTTAACAATAACGACCACAAAAAAAAAGAAAAACCCAATATGGTCTAGTCATTCGCGAGTTACGCGCGTACCTACATATATTTCTGTGATTCATTTTTATATAGGTATATAGACAAATCAATATTAACTTCTTTGAGAGTAGGTATATTTAGTATTAGACGTTCATTCGATTGTTCAGTATCATAATAATGCAGGGACCATTTATAAACTCGAAGCATTTATATTACGAAAGTTGGCAGTCCGCTCTGAGAGCACATTTGTGTATGAGACCTCGATTACATGTAGTGTTTAGATATGTTTTAGAACCATTCGTTTGATTTATGAAACGTTACTCTACTCTTGAGACGTTGTATTTTTTAACTAAATTAAAAAAAGGAGATTCTCAATTCGAGTGTATTTTCTCCTTCTAACATTTTACTGGGTGTATTGATTGTAATGTTTTTTTTTTTCAATCGACAGCTGATGCTTGTCATGTGATACCATTTAAATTTGATCGAGACCTGACCTGAGTACGTTTTGGATTATCCATAATTCCATAATATCCTTATTTATTTGAATGTTTATTCTGCTACCCACGTTGTATTACTTGTCAAAGAAAATTAAAATCGCTTTTTTTCGTTTGCTAACAAAAATATTTATTTTGCAATACGTACTTTTAAGATAGGTAAAGAAAAGTATGGAGAGGAAATAATCCATATTTTTTTCATCTAATTTATTTTCAAGAACTGACGCGAAATTGGGGAGGCCTATGTCCAGCAGTGGACTGCGATAGGCTGAAGTGAGTGATTTTCAAGAAAATAATAATAGAAACGGTGCGATAACACCGTAAAATCTACTGCAAACGAGCATGTACGAGTGGATTAAATAATCCAAAAGCTTCAATCGTGTGTGCATAGATCACTTATATGAATACACAAAATTATTTTTAAAAATGTTTGGTATTTTCCATTTAATCAATATAGTAATAATTTTATCGACACTTTTTAAGAATACACAGTTCGAAACTTCGCATTTATTTTATATAATAGAACATTCATTTGATCTTTATGATATTTAAAAGAGTCCTTAATGATTTGCATCTACGTTATTGAGATGACTGGCATACCACAATGTACGTGAGTCGACTATCTCTTCATTTGCTCTCAAACTTACTGTAGAAAAATATATGTAGGTCACTCTACATTCCTCTACGGAGTTTGTTCCGGTACTCTATCATACGTGAAGTTGAAAAAGGACCAGTATGATATAGGTCCTTTTATCATTAAGTTTACCAGGGCAGTAAAATAATCTTAAGACAATCGAAATTACTAAAAGAAAGTTATTTAATATTCTTATTCTATATTCTACAGCTGCCTACACACCTAAAACCTCGTGCAATAGATTAAAAAAATTAAAACCATATTATAAAAATTTTAATTAAAATTACAAAAGGGGTCATTTCAACATACCATCAAGTGAACTGTGTCTACCATTGTTTCCTATTCATATAAATAGGTATAGTTATGTAGGTGTATATAACCTATTTTATTATTCAAATATGACGCTGCGTTGGCGCAATGGTTACAGCCATGGATTGTACCTGTTGCGCTGGCGGTTGCGGATTCGATCCCCGCACATGACAAACATTTGTATTGGCAATACAGGTGTTTACCGTGGTCTGGGTGTTTGTGCAGTCCTTGTGGGTCCCCACCGTGCCTCGGAGAGCACGTTAAGCTGTCGCTCCCGGTTGTTATCATGTACACCTGATAGCGATCGTTACTCATAGTAAGGAATATATCCGCCAACCCGGGATGGAGCAGCGTGGTGGGTTAAGCTCTGATCCTTCTCCTACATGGGGAAAGAGGCCTATGCCCAGTTGTGGGATATTACAGGCTGAAGCGATTATTCAAATGGTAACTGTGTTTGTTGCTGTTTCTTCTCTACAGAATCTACATTCCGAATTCCGGTGGTAGCTTCTCTTTAACTATAAATAATTCATTAAAACTATAATAATTATAATTTCATTTGTAAAATTACGATTCAAAAGTGCGTATGCAGCCACCTTGAATGAAGTAATCTTTAATTTTGTAACATCGTACTCCACAGATCCACCGGACCTGGTCACCATGTTCCGGAGTGAGGAAATGATGCTGTGCCAGCTATTCGTGCAGCCGGAGGCGGCCTACGTCTCCATGTACGAGCTCGGCGAAGCCGGAATCGCTCAGTTCAGAGATGTGAGTATTTAATTTTCAATTATGTTTATATACATCTGTATAGTGTAATGGTAGTACAATTAAATGTAAGTAAATGAACTAACTTTTTCTTTTAAATGTTATTAATAGTTGCTTAATCTTTAACCTTCACACGACAGTTCCAAATTCTTGTATCCGAATTACGTAAGAGGCATTCGCTGTCTATCTATCTTTATCTACACAAATAAGCAATATCGGTTAAACCCTTAATGTTACCGATTTTTTTTTTTTTTTTTTATATATATTTATAATCCACAGATCTAAAGGTTTTAATTAAAATTCCTCTACTACACATAAATAAATCTGAAAAGATTTAAAAAAATAAGAACGTCTCTATGTTACCACATTTCAATCCTTTGAAAAAGATGTAATACGTAAAAATAAATGCAAGCGATACATAAAATAATTCTTTTAAATCCCCATAACCCACCTTGGTTACACTAGACAAATGTCTACAAGAAAATTTTGACACGGCGCCAAAATGAAAATACGGAATACTTGTATCTAAGATAAATCACAAATTTTTTATATTGTTTTCATGAAATATCTGAACATTTTTTTTTGTTCATCAAACTGTTGTTTAATTTTTAAATCTTCTATTCATGAATTAACTAACGACCCGCCCCGGCTTCGCACGGTTGCAAAAACTACCAGTGTTCCTCTACTATATTATGCATGTATTATACATATAAACCTTCCTCTTGAAGCACTCTATTTACTAAAGAAAACCGCATCCAAATTCGTTGCGTATTTTTAAAGATCTAAGCATACAGACAGCGGGAAGCGACTTTGTTTTATACTATGTAATGATATAACAATCTTCGACGATTATTTCTATGTGTTGGAACCAACAAAAAACAATATGTAATTAGTATTTAATAAGGTAGCTATTTCAATTTTTTAGATTGTAACTCCATTCCGTCATGTCTATCTCGCTATCTCTTTTATACATTGTTGTCGCTCTCTCTCTCTCTCTCTCTCGGATTTTGGATCGCCAGCAAGGCAGATGTATTTCTTGGTGCGTAAAAAGTAATAAATAGTTAAGTGTGAAAAACCGTCGTTTTGCATTTATAAATCGCCATCAAGTCAGCCGCCCACTACCTACCAGCAAGATCGTCAACATACAGTCCACTCGAAATCTAATATTTCTACACTATGTACGTTAATTTAAAATGAGTAATAAAATTGGTAATTTATTTTTGAAGTAAAACTTCTTTACGCACGCTTGACTTGAGGAGTAAGCTGGTGAATGCGTGACGACAGCGTTACGAAAAGTGTGATCGGGCGAGGCGAACGGAGCAAGAGAGATAGGTGCGAGCACACATTTTCTTTCTTAATTTCTCTTCGAGCCAGTTACGTTTCGTATATCTAAGACACAGTGCAGGCGTATTGCTAAACAAGTTTTACTTTAGTCGTTTGGTTTTTTATTGTCTGTCACACTCGTTTTTTACTGTACGTTACGCGCCGGCAACAATTAGGATAAATAGAAAAATAATAAAAGTACAAAGCGGTCTGATCGCTAAAAAAAACTTCAAGCTCTAACAAAAATAGCGTTTGCACGAATAAACCAGAATTTATTCTTGAGCAAAGCACAGTAATTACGTTGACTAATTCGTGAACATTAATTCTAATTAATGCCTACAAATTGGTAACACTAGATAAGAGTTTGGTTAGAAAGATAAAGTACATTTATTTTTCGCTTTTTCTTCTTGTGTTGGCATTTTTGCGTCTGTTTATCTCGTATCGAATCAGGTCGTGGTGTTCCTGCGCACACTCTCCGAAGTGTACCCGATAAAAAATCCATTTCGAAATTAAAATTCAGCTCGGATAGAATCTAGTCTATATAATTACTCGAAATATTTGCAATGACATTGTATATGACATTCATAGTACTGTAATTATCGTTAAAAGTCAAACTAGAATTAATACAGGAGCTCGTTTAGAAACTACAGTAAAATAAAAATATGTGTTTTTTTTTTTATGAAATTGAATATAGGTTGGAGCGAACGAACTAAAATGACATATTATTATTCTCAATAAACTGTTCATTTTGGGTAGTCAGTTTTATTTGTTAGATTTTATTCATAATTTAGACAAAAAAATCTAAGCTCAGAATATTGTATACAATATTTATAGACTGTACACAATAGATAATAATATTTTAAGACTATAAATAAATGTATTCATGAGTCACCTCCGCAAATATTTGTTGGCTGTAATGTCTTATATGTGACAAGTGGGTATATTTTGCTTTAGTTTTATTTTCCGGTGTACTTCCTGTGACCATGATATTGATAAATATAGCAAGAAACGATTATTTTTTTACAAAAAGAATATTTGGCATTTCAATTAGCTGCACTCATCCTACTTATCATTATAGGATTCTATACTCCTTCACTCATGTAATTTTGTATGTATGATCTATAATCTTGACTGGCCCGTTTGCTCAGTATGCAGTGACCCTCAGTGTGCTTTCTGTTCTAACGGTTGTTCTTTCGATTTCCTTTACTTTAGCGTTACTTTATATTGATATATATTATTTATATGAACACTAGCTTCTGCCTGCGACTTCGTCTGCGTGGAATAGGAACAATTCTGTCATACATGATTTTTGCAAAACTTTTACTGTTTACGCAGGGCACGCAGCGGAATCTCTCAAAGGGAAAAAAAGCCTGATTTTGAAACATTCTTCATTGGTGCTCCGCTCCTATTGGTCTTAGCGTTATGATAATTAGATAAATATATTGAAAGAATTCTTCAAATCGGACCAGTAATTGCTGAGATTAGCGTGTTCAAACAAACCAACAAACAAACTCTTTAGCTTTATCTAATATATAAAATTCTCGTGTCGCGGTGTTTGTAGTTAAACTCCTCCGAAATGGCTTGACCGATTGTCATAAAATTTTGTGTGCATATTGGGTAGATCTGAGAATCGAACATCTATTTTTCATCCTCCTAAGTAATAGGGAGGGGGGACTAAGGGGGTTAATAACATATATGGCAAAACAACGTTTGTGGGGTCAGCTAGTAATATAAAGATTTCATAACAAAAATGTATCTTTAGTTGTCGGCTGTTACCTAAACACATTAAATACCTTCGTAACAGACTAAGAATTATCTAATAATCGAGAAAAGATGAAAATAATATAAGAGTACAAACAAAGAAACTTTTTTCTATCGAAGTAGGTTACAGCATGAAATATACCGCTTAAAATTTGAAGCAGCCCAATTAAAAAGACTGGAGCACCTCGACCTTACTGAAGATCGCAGCTAAATAATAATGCTTTCAAGCAGTGTTGTGTTCCTGTGGTGAGTAAGGTAACCAGAACTCCAGAGGAAGGTCGGGCGTAGGGTTGGCAACGCGTTTGCGATGCTTTTAGTGTTGCAGGCGTCTAGATGCTACGGTAACCGCTTACCATCAAGTAAACCGTACCGTATACCAAGTAACCGTATATAAATTGTGTAAAAAATGCTCTTAAGCTTATGCAATTCTGAAACAAGTCAATTCTAGTATATTTTTGTTATGGTCCATTGTCTGTAACTAGTAAGCGGTTACAATGTCAGTTAACATAATTATGAGAATTAGAGTCCACCTGTTACTGGTTGAAAGCGCCCTATAATCTACAAATCTTTACGGGCAAGGCTATGTAATTGAAGACTCTCGTGTAATTTAATTCGAATCGTTATGTAAAATTTGACTAGTTGACCAAGAACGTAATGATATGTATAAAATAAGGCATTTTGTACATATTATCCTAATTCCCATCATCATTCATCATCATCATCATTCCAGCCTATTGCAGTCCACTGCTGGACATAGGCCTCCACAAGTTCGCGCCAAAAATACGTGAACTCATGTGTGTTGCCCATAGTCACCACGCTGGGCAGGCGGGTTGGTGACCGCAGGGCTGGCTTTGTCGCACCTAAGATGCTGCTGCCCGTCTTCGGCCTGTGTTTCAAAGCCAGCGGTTAGATGATTATCCCGCAATCGGTTGGCTTTTTAAGTTCCTCGGCTTCCTAATTCCCAATATAATCCTTATTACTTATCATGTAGCAGATAAATGTTATATTTTTAACCGACCTCAAAAAAGATGAGGATGTAAATTCGATTTTTTTAATGTACTTAGATGTACCTCTGCGGTTTTAACTTCATGGACCGATTTTGATTATTTTTTTTTAATCAAGAGTTGGTGCTTGTCATGTGGTACCATTTAAAATTAATTGAGATCTGCAAAGTACTTATTTAGTTATTTCTAAGAATGCGTATTTACGTAACTATTTTTTCGCCGACCTATGTTGTATATCATATTTTTTTATTGGATCTACCGATTTTGACGATCATTTTTTAATTGAAAGCTGGTGCTTCTCGTGTTGTCCCATTTTTTTATTGAGATCCGACGTTTTTTCGTTTGCAAGCAATCACGATTATTAAAAATACATTGTTGCATCTTATATACTCAAAATGATATAATTTTTCGTTATCGTCTTCCTGTTTGTACAATGCATACAATTATTTTTATAATGTTTTTGTTATATGAACATAAAAAATGGTACACCTATACCATTATCGTACTTTATTTTCTTCGTCTAAGTTTGTCTGAAAATCGCTATTAAGCGATAAGGGCGCATAGGAATATTATTAAAAAAAATTAAAATATATGCTTAAAACTTGTTTCTAATATTTGTTTCAAAGTATTCCTTTGTGTACCTACAATAAGGCCTTTTGCTTAAATTCTGGATAACACTTAAAACTTTAAAACAATTAACTGGAGAATGTTAATTGCATTATTACTGTTAACATGTTTACAATATCTGACCAAGATGACTCAAAGTTGGGGTCAATAAATGCTTTTGTTGTTTTTCAAGGATGTTACACAATGCGGCCATCACACTTTTTATCATATCCAGACAGCGATCTAGACTGGCTCGCCTACTTGTAATTTACTTAACCGTCATAGTTAAAATAATGTACGTGGTCGCATTTATCTTACGAATATGTGTAAATTTGTTTTTTTATAATATTTTTTTTTTTATTAGATATTCGTTAGGTTTTATTTGTCTTCTAAACAACTTGAAGAATAACTAGCTTTGTCACTTTAAAGGTTTACTAACCGTACCCTAGATATTAAAAAAAAAAAATTTAGAATTATGACGTCAATAATACAATAAAAAAATGTGAGTTTACGTAAATCTTTGTCTTCTAAATAAATATCTATTTCAAAAGTCAGTAATGTAGCATGTTAATGTGAATTACTCAGATTTACCAGTATATATTACTATAGCTGTGCCCCACAGCTACACCCGCGTTGAGTGACCGTACTTAAAATATCATATAGGGCTAACGAAGTCAAATTTTTTTTTTATTCTAGTTTCTGAAATTACGTGTTCAAACAAACAAACTTTTCAGCTTTATAATATTGCGTCATAAAGCACGAAACGAAATTTTAAGATTGCCGTTAAATTTGAATGGACGTCAAATCGTTAATATTATTACTGTTTCTGCAAGTTATTGTTAAACGAACAGAATCGATATAGGTGAGGTATTATACTCATGTTCAAATTTATTACCGAACTTGCGTTTTTATTATTTATTTATTTATTTATTTATTTATTTGGGAAACATACAATATAAAAATCACATACAATTAATTTTCTTACAAAAACACATTAATCACTAAAGTTTCCACTAACAATAATATACAGACATGTCATTTGTCAAAAGTCGTAATTTTAAATCAATTAACATAATATAAATTAAATTAACTATCAAAAAAGACAAAAAATCACTTAGATATAAAAATTTATGTGATTTATAAAAAAAAGTCACAAAAAGAGTCGAGCGTGTCAATTATGTCAAATGAAAGGATTATAATTTAAAAATAAGTCAAAGATTAGAATTAAAATTAAGATTAATACAAAAATTACTGTAATAAATTAAAGGGATACATTATTATATCAAGAAATACATTATAATTTTTTTTTTTAATCAAAGAAATACATTATTATTATTTTTACTTATTACGTCCCTAACGTGCTGCTTAAATGAGGTTAGGGTACAATTAAAAATGTCAATAGAGTTAAATATGTCGTTATAGTTTTTACAGGACCTGAGAACAAAGATGTTTCCAGCATATTTGGTCCTGGTTACAGGGACAGAAAATAACTTTTTTGAACGCGAACTCGTCCGAGGGCATCTCAAATTAATATTTTGTAACAAAAAAGGCGAATCAATATGAGATTTCAGTATCTTATACAAAAAGACTTGGTCTCTCTCTAAGCGCCGATCAAGCAACGATGGGAGGGGTAACGGAGCGGTAACATCATTGCGACTTAAAGCTTTAAAATTAAAGTGCCTTTCAAATTTTCTTTGAATTTTTTCTATAGCTTCAATATAAGTTTTGTATTGAGGGTTCCAGACTGTCGATGCATACTCTAATATTGATCTAACATATGAGTTGTACAATAATAATAGAGTAGATCTATACCTAAAATCTCTACCACATCGAAATACAAAGCCAAGCATTCGGTACGCCTTTGTAGTTATATGCTCGATGTGAGAATTAAAGGATAGTTTGCAGTCAAGAAGAACGCCCAAGTCTCTCACTTCAGATACCCTGTTAAGCATAACATTGTTTAAAAAATAATCATATTTCAAAGACTCAGTCCTTCTAGAAAAAGAGATAATGCTACACTTTTTGGGATTCAGAGTCAGGTGATTGTTTGTACAATAAATACTTAATTCGTTCAGATCGATTTGTAATAATTGACAATCAAGAGATGTTTTAATTTTCTTATATATTTTCATATCATCAGCATATATCAGTAAGTCAGAATATTTGAGGATAGAACCTACGTCATTTATAAATAAATTAAAAAGAAGCGGGCCGAGATGAGAGCCTTGGGGAACACCAGATGTTACTGGCATAAATGTTGAACAAAAACCCTTTACTGTAACGGCCTGACTGCGCTCACTCAAATAAGATTCAAACCATCGCAGAAGGTCACCATGTATACCAATTTCAAGAATCTTCTGAAGAAGTATAGAGTGTGGAATCTTGTCAAATGCCTTAGAATAATCCGTATACACAGCATCAACCTGATAACCCTGATCCAAGGCAACAGATACCTGATGTACAAATTCACAGAGGTTGGTTTCAGTGGATCTTTTGTTTACAAAACCATGCTGCTGATCAATAATAATACGCCGTAAGACAGGGAATATAATGTCATAAATTAATTTCTCAAATAGTTTAGGTATAGTACTTATTTTAGTAATCGGTCTATAATTTTTTATATTATGTCTGTCGCCTGACTTAAAGACAGGAACAACGTAACACTGTTTCCATACAGCAGGCATAACGCCGTCGGTCAAAGATAAATTAAATAAGAATGTCAACGGGAAAGCCAGAGACTTATAACACTTTCTCAAAAATGAAGGTGGGATACCATCAGGTCCACAGCCCTTAGAAATATCGAGTGATTTCAAATATTTTTCTAATACGTCAATCCTGAAAACTATTTTGCCAATGGTATTTGTACCACTTACAGGAGTAATCTGGGATGAAGGACTCTGCCACACTGGGGGCTCAAAAACGGAATGAAAGTAGCTATTAAATAATGAACAAATATTATTACCCTCGCCAGAAGTCTCATCGTCGAAAAACATTGTTTCGGGAAGATCGGAGGAGTACTTTTTCGATTTAATGAACGTCCAAAAATACTTGCTATTGATTTTTATTCTTTTTTCAGCATCGATTATAAATTTATCATAACACTCTCGCATGACTCGCTTTTGACGATCACGCAGAAGGCTAAAAGTGTCATAGTCACATCTACGACCGTAAATCTTCCATTTCTTGTGATACTTTAACTTCTCCTTTATTATTTTTACAAGAGAACGAGAAAACCACGATGGATAGCGAGTATCATGTCGAAAAATTTTGATTGGGACGTGTTTAGAAATAATGTTATTAATCAAATCGTAAAATGTAGCCACCGCGGCATCAACATCCTTACCCTGAAGCAGAATCTGCCATTCCACAGAAGCAATATCATTGTTAATAGCGTCATAGTCAGCATTGTGAAACAATCTTACAACACGCGGAGCAGAATGAAGCACCTGTGGTGAAGACGATTTAAGAATCACATCCAGAGCCGGGTGGTGAGGATCCTCGTCGATCAAAGGCTCCTTACAATGAGCAACTAAACACTCCCTTTTTGAAAAAACGAGATCGAGAATTCGGTTCTTTGTGTTGAATATGTGATTATACTGCCTAAGATCTGTAAAACTAATGAAGCCTTGCAATGCCTGTACTAAATGATCGCCATTTATTGTGGAGTTTGTCATATAGGGTGCATGATCGGCGGAAGTCCATTGTGCTGAAGAAATATTAAAGTCACCCAAGATAAAAAAATCATCATCCGGATTGTTAACAATGACATCGGATACACTCTCAAAGAAATGCAATAAGCTATCAAAGTGTCGAGGACAGTGAGGAAAATAACCACAAAAAATGTGGAGTCTTTCTGATTTGTTTGAAGATTTTAAATCAACACACAATTCGATAGCCTCAGCTGCAGCACCAGGCATTGAAACCGTACTAAACGAATACACCTGCAGCTCTCGACGCAGAGCTATGAGCACACCTCCACCAAGATGATCCCCTCGCGTTTCATAATCTCTGTCACATCTATAAACTGTGTAACGAGAGTCGAAAATTTCCTGATCATAAATACCTGATAAAAGCCATGTTTCAGTTAGACAAACAATGTCATAGTCGACATGCATTATATTACGAAAAAAAGCATTTGTTTTAGTCCGCAAACCACGGACGTTCTGATAATACACTGATAGGTTTTTAGTTTTCATATTTGAACAAAAAATAAAAATATAATTTATACCACATATGTAAAATTATTCTCAAATGATATCGATGATGAAAATTATAACACAAAGAAAGACAAAATCCCACGAATAGTAATAACAGTATAATACCATTTACATTCATAGTATTTACAAAAGAAAAACACGGGTCGCAATAGAGAAAACCATTAAATTGAAAGTAGCGAGAACACCTGGACGAGTCACAATACACAAAATAGACAATATAAAAAGTCAATTCAATTAAACAAAACAAAAGACAACCCAACACAACCGGAATCAAAAACAAAACATATATTAACATTATAAAAAAGGCTCTTACTTGATCTTGTTTAAATCAGATACTCTAGATATATGTATCACAGGTGACGTATCAGAGCGGCGAACATTTATAGTACAATTTTTGACCCATACATATTTATACAGTTTTTCCTTACAAATAGACTTAGCACGCTGCAAAAGGGCCTTATTAGTGCGGGTTAAGTGATCATTAAAGTGAATAAAAGAGTCACCAGAAATATTTATGTCAGTACATTTAAGCCTTAATTTTTTAGTAGACGACAAAAATTCATCCTTCTTCCAGCGTGCCAAAAAACGAACAACAATAGGTTTAATTTTTTTAGAATCATTATTCTTAGGGGCTACACGAGTAACAAAATCAATATCTTGAGATGGATCAAGTGAAAATTCCGCTTTACTAGAAACGTCCCTAAGAATTTGCATTAAGTTCTCTCCTTTCCTCTCTGGAATGCCAAAAATCTCTACATTAGACCGCCGAACCCACTGCTCCCGCTTGTCATTATCCACTTCCGCACTGTCAATGTGATCCTTAATGGAACCAAGTTCAGATTTTATATTGATGCACGATTTCATGTTTTTCTCAAGATCGTCTACACGCTTCACAATTGTCTCATATTGGCTATTGATGAAATTCATGGATTCCCTGATTACAGCGAGCTCATCTCTAACTGGCTTAAGTTCCACTGAAATAGCCTCAGTAATGGCTTCTCGCAGTTCAGATTTAAGCATTGCCATCTCGGAGGCTATTATATCCTTGACAGTATCCAGTAACGTAGGGTTTATCTCATAATTAGCAGACGGTGGAGGAGAATCAGCGCAGGAACCACCTCTGCGAGCATTTACATTTTCTGTGCCGGGCCTGATAGGAGTGTTATCATTTTTCACCAACCTGGGTTGATTAAGCGAACAACCAGGGCAAAGCCAAGAGTGTTTAAACTCCGCACTAAAAGCCTTTTTTCTATCAGAAGGAAATAAGCACGCCACATGATAATTCAATTTACATTGAGTACATTGTAAAGATCCAGTCGTACCCTCAGTCGTTGATTTACAACAAGCGAATTTCATGTTGACGGTATTAGTATATAAGGATATACTTGCTAGTCGTAGTTTATAGTCAAATATTTATTTATTTAATTAGTCTCTTATGGATGTCACACAATTCAAAGTCAAGTTCTTTGTATCAACCTTTGTCTGTCAAAACTTTAAACGTCACGCTACCTTACAGTAATAAGTAATGATATATTTTGTTGTCAAGAATCCATAGAAATAAAAACGCGTCGGCGATGCCTACGATGCTTATACATAATCGCCTACGCATTCAGAGATTTATCGTATCATTACAGAAATTAAGTTAATATGTATTTTTTTTCTATTTTCTAGAAGTAGACAGTGAAATAATAAAAAAAAATATGGGGATCTTGTATAACAATTTACGCTGACATTTCGTAACAACGAGTGACGTTTTACAGCGCTTTAGCGCTAGAATAGCAAACGTCAATTTAGGTTTGGATTTTAGAGTTTTATTATCTATATGTAAAGCAAAAACTTTGCACCTCTTTTTAGGAAATTGCGCGGACGGAGGAGTATAAAATTTCGTACACTTATAGTTTATATAGAGAAGAAGCGCAGAATGCAATTTTTTTTAATTATGCATAAAAATACATTAAATCAATAAAAAAAATTACACTACCATTTATTTTACACACACACACATGTATACTCTTTTGTTTATTATTGGAGAAGTATAATAGTCTTTGACAACAGAACCTTAATAATGTTCAAACTTATAATTTAAATTAATTTAGGTCGCATTTCGACGACTGGGCGACCACTAGTTTTAATTAATTATTCGACTCATTTAATAGAACATTTTAATTTTTAAATATGTCATTCGTTCTCAAGGCCAGTAGCCTACGCTCCAGTCACGTGTCGGAGCGGAGCTGACCTATGCCTTTTTTTAATTTTGTCTTTCAAATGTAAAATGTTTAAAAATAAGTTAATTACGTACTAAAGTGTTTAGGGCGCAAAAACACAACACTAAATCAGTAAAAAAAAAATCTTGTTATAAATGAATCGACAAATATATTTTATAACAATTCCTTGTAATTTATAGAATGAAATCAAATTAAATGAAAATATTTATTTCGCCATAAGGTGATTACACAACTAACTAACATTTTTTTATATACATCTACTTAGGTCGCCAAACAAGCGTACGGCTCACCTGACGGTAAGCGATTACTGTATAGATCTATAGATGCTTGATTTTTATAGAAGCATTGGATCAAGTGGATGTAGGTATCACGGTGAATGGTCAGATTATTAACAATATCCGTTATGCCGATGACACCGTATTACTTGCATTTACAATGGAAGAACTTCAGACCCTCGTAGATAGTGTTGAATCTATCAGTTCAGCTTACGGCCTCAGTATCAACGTGAAGAACACCAAGTATATGACAGTTTGTAAAATACCACCAGCTAACCCCACTCTATTTTGTAATGGAGAATCACTAGAAAAAGTTAGCAAATACAAATATTTAGGATGCTGGTTCGATGATACGAGGGGCCGCAGTCTGGAAATAAGGTGCCGCATAGAAAAACTTTCTTTCATCTTCCACTTCTTGATCTCCTTGATCCAGTAAGGTCGAGGTACTTCTCCAGTCGGGCTGCTCTAAATTCCGACAAGGATATATCCTGTTCTGCTCTAGCTCAGTTAAAACGTCAACAAAAATTTAAATTCATACAAAAAAATCAAAGATAAAAATTATATAGACCTTCAATACGATGACGTCATCAAGTCACGTGTCGGCTTAATATGTAATATGTTGCCATGAACCCAATAGGGTATTAGATCAAGGCATTACAGTTTTTTAACCAACTTCCAAAAAAGGAGGAGGTTCTCAATTCGACTGTATTTTTTTTAATGTATGTTACATCAGAACTTTTGACCGTGTGGACCGATTTCGACAAATTTTTCTTTAATCGAAAGGTGGTGTGTGCCAATTGATCCCTTTTAAATTTATTTGAGATCTAACAACTACTTTTCGAGCTATACCGATTTTGATCATTCTTTTTTTGTTGGAAAGGAGATATCTCTAGTTTAGTACCATGATAAGGAAACCAGGATCTGATGATGGGATCCCAGAGAAATCTAGGGAAACTCTTGAAAATCCGCAACAACTTTTTACTGGGTGTACCGAATTTAATAATTTTTAATTTAATCGAAAGCTGATGCTTAAAATGTGGTCACATATAAATTTTATTGAGATCTGATAACTACTTTTTGAGTAATCTTTGATAACGCGTAGTTAGTTGACTATTTTTTCGTCGATCCACGTTGTATTACTCGTCGATGTAATTGAAGTCGGTTTTTTTTTCGTTTGCGAGCAAACACAATTATTCCATGGACTGTAGGCAAAACAAAAAACAATAGATACTTTTTTTATATTGACTTACCCGTTGTTGACCGTGTTTTCTACTTCAAGGGTTGAGAGTTTATTTTTTGCTCCGACTCTGGTAGTAATGTATATTTATTTTTATATAAATTTCTTATAAAAAAATGTGTACCTACCTACTTTAGCCGGCTTTTGTATAAATTACAGGCATTAAAAAGCCAACCTTAGAAATATGCAAAAGTCTGTTTTAGTTAAACATACTTATTTATAATATTTTCAAATTTATATTCGTATTTACATAGCATAACAAAGTCTCTTTCCGCTGTCTGTATGCTTAGATCTTTAAAACTACGCAACGGATTTGGATGCGGTTTTCTTTAGTAAATAGAGTGCTTCAAGAGGAAGGTTTATATGTATAATACATGCATAATATAGTAGAGGAACACTGATAGTTTTTGCAACCGTGCGAAGCCGGGGCGGATTGTTAGTTGATTAATGAATAGAAGATTTAAAAATTAAACATCGGT
Organism: Melitaea cinxia; assembly: GCF_905220565.1. Lineage (NCBI taxonomy): Eukaryota > Metazoa > Arthropoda > Insecta > Lepidoptera > Nymphalidae > Melitaea > Melitaea cinxia. The sequence goes on along the minus strand of NC_059400.1, from coordinate 15,273,421 downwards.
TTGATGAAAAAAAAAAAATGTTCAGATAATCCATCATATAAATATCCACTAAGTCAGTAATGCCACGATACAGCTAGAATGACCTAAATCAAAAAATTAACGATACTGGAGATTAAAAGTATTGGATTAGTTTCATGTAAGTTAAGGATTTTTGTATTCGTAATTATTGTTTTTAAAAGTTCGATAATTTATTAATTAAATGGTTTTCTAGTTACACTCATGACATCATTTTGAAATGTCGCTTCAACCTGTAATATCCCACTGCTGGGCATAGGTATCTTTCAGGTGTACATGATAACAACCGGGACCGACGGCTTGTGCTTTCCGAGGCACGGTGGGGAGCCCCACAAGGATTGCACAAACACCCAGACAACCACAAATATCTGTATGGCCAATAAAAATGCTTGTCACTGTCAATTGTCATGTGCGGGGATCGAACCCGCAACAGCCAGAAATCACTGCTGTGACCGTTGCGCCAACGCATCATTTGAAATGTAACGCAATGTAATGTACTCACGCAAAAAGTTCTCATCAGATCTCAATTAAATTTAAATGGGACCACATGACACGCACCACCTTTCGATTTAAAAAAAATCGAACATACATAAACATAAATAAAAACATAAAAAATACAGTTGATTTGAGAACTACCTTCTTTTTTTGAAGTCTGTTAAAAAGGCCGTTAGTCATCTGACGTCTGTAATTTTTTATTTTATTTTTTTTTTATTACTAGGTCGGCCAACAAGCGTATGGCTCACCTGATGGTAAGCGATTACCGTAGCTTATTAGACGCCTGCAACACCAGAAGCAACGCAAGCGCGTTGCCGACCCTATCCCCGATCCCCCCCCCCCCCTTCGAGCTTATCGTTAATTAAAGTAGTTTAAAAATAACAATTGCGATAAGTCCTATATATGTATAAGTAAAAGCGATAATAGTCACCATGAAAGTTAAAAAACTTAGATGTTCATGAAATACTAATAAAGTCCTTATTATATACCAACTCTACATTCGAGCAAGGTAAAAAGGCATATCTTTATACTAATATGTCTATCCATCAAGATTTTTTTTTGTAAGATAATGGTCATTCATAAACAAATTAGCCTAATTCCCGAATATTATATCAAACAAAATTGCCAAACCATTATTTTTGCGACCCTCCCCAATCGCGTGCTGTCATAACGCATAGGCGCTACAGCACGCAAAGGAGTGGCCTGAGTGACGATCGATCTACTGCGGACCATCCTTTTTTATAAATATTATATGAGACATATATCTTTAATATTGTATTGGCATGGCCACTTGATAGGTTCATAGCAACAAGCGCTACAATTTACTTAATACCCACTTTATTTTCCTCTAATAAATATAAATATAGTACATATTTGAAACCCAGCGTGGTGACTATGGGCAAACACATGAGTTCGCGCCATAGTTGGCGCGAACTTGTGGAGGCCTGTGTCCAGCAGTGGACTGTATTAGGCTGAAGTAAGTGAGAGTGAGTGATATATTTGAAAATAAATTAATAAATAAATAATACTTTCAACCTTACATAAAATCATAGCTTACAAATAAATAATACTGTTCTCAAGTATGTTCCTGAGGGAAGAAAGGTAGACACAGCTCCAATACTCCTGACGTTGCAGACTCCGTCCAGTATTCGCTCACAATCAAGCCGACCGTACGTTTGTTTGCCATCCTTGTGATAACATAAATAGACGTTGGTTTTTTTTAACTACAAACATCCATAAAAAGTTCAGTTCTACGAATTACGTCGCCTTACAATTGTTTTTAATTGAAACGACAATGACCAGGTCCAGAGCACGTATTTATCAGACTTACGTAACGTGATAATATAATTGTTTACAAGCGGATAGTGGCTTATTGGTGCTCATTGTTGAACCACTTGTGTGTGAGTTGTATGAAAATAATACTTTTAAGATTATAATCCCTGTTCTAAGTCATACACGTGACTGAATTTACTTCTAAAGTAGTAAATTGAAATACTTCTTCTAGAAAATTCTAATCTTCTGTACATAGGGTATTGTTGCATACTCGTCTATGTGGATTAACTAATAATTTAATTCCCAAAAGCAATATGATTGTCGAGTTTTGATAACTTGGATTACCACAAGAACAAACATTCAGACCAGAACCAATACTTTTTTAAAAAATTTGTCGAGCTGCAATCAAACCTCCGACAATCAGCTATAATGTAACTGTCATCACCTCTTCATAAAACCAGTCAAAGGACACTTTAAATAGATTACGTCAATTACCTGATGAAAATTTTTTACTAAATTTAATAAGTACTTATAATTAGTGCTCATTAAAACCTACTTAAATTTAATTTTAATATTTCATCTGTGTTTAGTATTATTTTCTAAATTTAATATTATTTGTACTGGTATACATACAATACATAACAAATAATATTATCTATATAATTATACTCACGCAAATGAGAAACAAAAAAAGGATGAGTGTCGATTAACATTTCTTTTAATTTTATAACTTATCAATAACATAAACAATATTATGTAAATTCTTAACTATTTGCATGCGAATTTGCAAATTCCATTATCTTAATATTTAACTTTTATCAATAGAGTTAATTAATACAATATATTGTTTTCTAATGTTTACGCGAATTTCACTATAATCATTAGAGTGGCGGGCGAACTTTGTATCGCCAAATTTTTCATGAATATTTACTATTCAAAATCCTTTCAAACAAACCTTGCCTGACAACAACGAACACGAAATAACGAATTATCCAATTCGGTGCATGTCCAATTCACAGCAACTGGCTGTCGGATACCGCTCCGCTCATGACAAATGTTTGTATGAGCCTTACAGACTTGTCGACTCAATTTATTTTATTTATTTATTTCTCCATACATACAAGTTTACAGAGTTTTGCTCCAGACACAAGTAAGTCAATCAGAAAAAATAAATAAAAACACAGGTATGTCAAATTAAGAAAATAATGATAAATTTATAAATAGAATACAATCTTATCAAAATACAATAATTAAAATTTTATAATGTCAATAAAAATACATTACTCTCAGTGGTCTTAGTGGGCTTACTCGTATTGTCGTGGTTTCGGCGATTGTGTTTGAGTTTGTTTCCGATCCCTAGAACATCGTTTCAGCCGTTACTTGGGCATTTAATTTTTTCATTTATTAATCTATAATTATTTTATTCTTTGATACGCAAGTTTATATCCATAAGTCATATCGTGGTGATATATGGCCAAAAACGTTTCGAGTCAATAAAAAAAAAATGGTCTTGTAAGCTATACTATAACTACAATCCTGACAGTCGACCAACGAAGCTGTCTAGACAGCGATCGTGCTAGCTGTGGAAGGGTGAGACGCGGGTAGGCGAGCCCGAGCTGCATACGCCTCTGCCGCTGAATTAGCTAGTAACTCGGCACATGTCTTTTAGTAGCAAACTTCCTTTATCGTACTGAATAAATGACTGTGTCCGACATAAATAACCTAGTCCACTTAATGTGTAGATATTTACGAAAAACTCGTGCTCATGACAATCTCAAGGGCTACATAACCTTATCAAATAGTTCGATCTTTCAAGTAGAGGTTTATTCGTAATGTTTTAACATGAGGATTAAACGATAAGTATAAAATAATAATATTGTATTACCAATGTCTTGAAACAATAAAGGTGTACCGTAAATAAAGGCTTAACAGTTTATGATTTCCAACTACTTGATTTCAAGAGAACAGTAGGTTATATAGGTACAAGCATTTTCTATGAAAGCGTACTTCGATTATATTACATGTATGATATCTTAATATCATAATTTATCTTATTATCATCTAGGAAGATAGCGATCAGGCATGAATATGTGACGTAAGTAAAAAGCCTTTGACACTGAGGTTGTGAACTGTTATTTTTTATTTATTTTTTATGTCACTAGGTCGGCAAACAAGCGTACGGCTCACCTGATGGTAAGCGATTACCGTAGCTTATAGACACCTGCACACCAGAAGCATCGCAAGCGCGTTGCCGACCCAATCCCCAATCCCCCCAGGAGTTCTGGTCACCTTACTCACCAACAGGAACACAATACTGCTTGAAAACAGTGTGATCTTCTGTAAGGTCGAGGTACTACCCCACTCGGGTTGCTCCATATTTTGAGCAGGAAATTCCTGCTGTGCCTACCTCAGTTGTTGTACTCTTTGTTATTTAGGAAAATTTTTAAATTTGAATACGAAAGTTAAAAAAGTTATATGGCAATGTCTTTGAATTATATTCCAAAATAGTACCTACATGGTAGTACCCTCTTCTTAGTTAGTCTAGTTGAACTTATGCTGTAAGAAACAATCTTCAACTTACATTTGTTTCTTTTAATTATGTATACTTTGTTTCAAATTAAATATAAGCTTTTAATGAAGTTAATTTTAAATAGGGAACGGTATTTCGTGTAAATCAAAAGTTTCTTACTTTTAATAATAAGCAGGAAGAGGATATATATATATACAATATGATGACGACAATTTTATGCCGATTTTCCGAAAGAGTTCGACATTACTCTGATCAAGCCATCTAGTATACAAGCTGTAGTCAATTACCTAAAAGACTTAATAGAAGGCTTTAATAAATCCAGCATTAGATTTTATATAGAAATCAAAAATAAAAACTAAAAACAATTTACTATTGCTGATAAATAATGGAGGTGTAAAAATTAATTTAAATTGTTATATTAAAATCCACCGAACATTTATAGTTTACTAAAATACGATTAACACCCGCAACCCATTAAACTGACGAATAACATTATTTCAAATGAACAAGAAGCAACAATTTATAAATGAGAGCCATAAATGCAATAAAGGGATCGGATGCTGCGAATAGCCAATTGATCTATTTTCGTCGCTAAGGTGCGGTCTCGTTAGGTTTTTATGTTCGTATCTTTTTTACTTTTAGATGTTGCGCTCCAATTTAACCGAAATGATTAATTGTGCGATGAATCTATAATTGTCTATTTAAACAATATTTTTCATGGATTAGCTTTCACGGTTATTGAGTAAAATGAAAATTTAAAACATTGAAATGGAGAAACATCATTTTCAAACGATGCTTTATTTAGCTTTACTAGGCAGTTGTGGACTACGGCACCAAAGAATTTAGCCACCCCCTCTCTTTCCGTGGGTGTCGTAAGAGGCGACTAAGGGATAACAAGGTTCCACAACCATCTTGGAACTTAAGAAGCCGACCGATGGCGGGATAACCATCCAACTGCTGGCTTTAAAATACACAGGCCGAAGACGGGCAGCAGCGTCTTTGGTGCGACAAAGTCAGAACTGCGGTCACCAACCCGCCTGCCCAGCGTGGTGACTATGGGCAAAACACATGAGTTCACGTTATTTTTGGCGTAAACTTGTGGAGGCCTATGTCCAGCAGGGGACTGTATAGGCTGTAATGAGGCAGTTGTGGGACGTCGTCGATCAGTCTTGCCTAATCGTTTGTACGATGGCACAATGATGTACATACGAAGTGTATGGATTAACAACATTTCTTCTGTACGTGTGTTTGTCACTGAACTCCTCCTAAACGGCTGGACCGATTTGGTTAAAATTTTGTACGAATATTTTTATAAGTTCATGTATTGTTTGAAAACACAATTGGGCACGGTAGGTGGCGTTGCTATCCCTATGGCAGTAATTAAATTCGGTAGCTGTATTCCGGGCAGGAAAACGTATACCGGGTCCGCTCTTTTAAATTATATAAAAAAGTGTGTGGCTCAGCCCCGACACACGACTGAACTTATTCCTTAATAACGATTACGATAACGATTACCGAGCGCAAGAAAAAACTAAAATGCTCCTGGGGGGAATTGGGGGTAGGGTCGGCAACGCTCTTGCGATGCTTCTAGTATCGCAGGCGTCTATAAACTACGGTAATCGCTTACCATCAGATGAGCCGTACGCTTGTTTTACGACCTTGTTGTATAAAAAAATGTTTTAATGAAAGTATCAAATTGACGCTCGTTCTTTTTATCAGTTTTCATACCGCGCGCCTTATATCGATTCTTACGAAGTAATCTCCAAAATACCCTTATTGAAAAGATACACATCGTTGTTACTGAGTTGAGGAAACGAGTTTATCATCAAAAGTCCTTAAAAGTAATTTTGTTTTCAGCTAAATCCTCACGTTAACGACTTCCAACGGCGCTACGTCACGGAGGTCCGTCGATGCAATGAAATGGAGCGCAAGCTTCGCTGGGTGAGCGGGGAACTACCCGAACCGCCCCCTCCCCCCAAACTCTCGCCGCGGGTCTTGACTCCGAGAGAGATAAACATATTAGAGGTAGGTGGTGAAGTCTGTAACGACAAAAATACTTACAAAACTAATATTTTTATAAAAAATTTAAATACACACTAGTAAATAGAATAAGTCATCTTTTCAATCTTCTTTTACTATTTTCAAACGATTTTAATTGATTGATTAATTCAGCCTGTAATATCCTTGCTAGAAAAACCACCTTCCTCCATATGGATAAGGGACTAGCTAGCTTCCAAGCTGCCCCTCTGCGGGTTGAAGGATAATTTTCCTAACACGAGTATCAGTCGCTATCAGGTATAACCGATAACAACTTAGATCGAGATCCTTCCGAGGAACACTGCAGAGGCCCACAAGAACCTGCACACACGAATACAAATATCTATTGCGAGAATCGAATTCACAACCGCTGGTATTTAGGCAACTACATGCACAACTATGCCAGAATTATTATGTTTACTGATTAGATGTAGACGAATCACTAAAATTAAAAGCTTGTAGTCTTTCGTCTGAATTGGAAGCTCCTTTTCTATATTTGCAAGGCACGGGCGTAGGTTATACTCGCACTCTTTACAATACTATGTAGGTAGTACTTAAAATGATTATAACAAAATTGTAATGCGATCCGATCCAATCTATCGTGTGGCATAGGGAGTAACTCAGAGCAGTGCCTAGGACTTGCGACCTAGGTGTAGGTTTAAGGAGATCTCCTTTGAGATGCGCATCAACGCTCACCTTCACTGCTCGAGTTATCCGCCATAATATGTAACAATTAATTCGTATGCACAAATTAATTATCGAATGAGTCTAGGTTAAGCTACTAGCAGGATACAACAAATGTATCGTGCCAAGCCAGAGCCAAGACTGCCTTAGCGGCGGTTGCACTATTCGTTTTATACACGTCAGAATAACTTGAGTAATATAATAAATGAGGGTAGATGACTATCGAACGATGTGCTAGGTGGCGCGATCGTTGCATCTGTTGTTTGTAAATTCCTTTCTAATTGCGTACGACAGTGCTATTGCTGACACGGCCAATCCTGACAATCGCACGACCTCGTGCGTCCATGTCGTGCATTCGCCAACTCGGCGTTACTACTCCCGACCTATACAACAGTAACGAGTGACATTAATAACTGTTCGGCCATTCCTGACCAAAATGCTGAGACCGTAGTGCACTAGCGGGTCGGGCGTACTGGGCCCCTTCATCCCTTCTTGACATAGCGTGGCCCGGGCGTACGTGGCCCCTTCAACCAGCTTACCAACCGTGGGTCGGGCGTGCTAGGCCCCTTCGCCCCTACTTCTATAGCGTGGCGCGGGCGTACAAGGCCCCTTCAACCAGCTTACCAACCGTGGGTTGGGCATGCTAGGCCCCTTCACCCTCACTCTATAGCGTGGCCCGGGCGTACAAGGCCCCTTCAACCAGCTAACAACCGTGGGTCGGGCGTGCTAGGCCCCTTCACCCTCACTCTATAGCGTGGCCCGGGCGTACAAGGCCCCTTCAACCAGCTAGCAACCGTGGGTCGGGCGTGCTAGGCCCCTTCACCCCCACTCTGTAGCGTGGCCCGGGCGTACAAGGCCCCTTCAACCAGCTAACAACCGTGGGTCGGGCGTGCTAGGCCCCTTCACCCTCACTCTGTAGCGTGGCCCGGGCGTTCAAGGCCCCTTCAACCAGCTTCCCATAGCTCGGGCGTACTATGCCCTTTCAACCCTTTACATAGACGTCGCTCGGGCGTACTGGGCTCATCCCACTTCTGATGTAGTCTTTCGTCTGAATTGGAAGCTCGTTTACTATATTTGCAAGGCACGGGCGTAGGTTATACTCGCACTCTTTACAATACTATGTAGGTAGTACTTAAAATGATTATAACAAAATTGTAATGCGATCCGATCCAATCTATCGTGTGGCATAGGGAGTAACTCAGAGCAGTGCCTAGGACTTGCGACCTAGGTGTAGGTTTAAGGAGATCTCCTTTGAGATGCGCATCAACGCTCACCTTCACTGCTCGAGTTATCCGCCATAATATGTAACAATTAATTCGTATGCACAAATTAATTATCGAATGAGTCTAGGTTAAGCTACTAGCAGGATACAACAAATGTATCGTGCCAAGCCAGAGCCAAGACTGCCTTAGCGGCGGTTGCACTATTCGTTTTATACACGTCAGAATAACTTGAGTAATATAATAAATGAGGGTAGATGACTATCGAACGATGTGCTAGGTGGCGCGATCGTTGCATCTGTTGTTTGTAAATTCCTTTCTAATTGCGTACGACAGTGCTATTGCTGACAAGCTTATATGTACAAAACAAATTCACGCAAAAATGACAAACGTACCCACCCTTAAACGCTTTATTATCAATCCTTTAAGCTTCTCATTTCAAATAGAAAATTAGTGACTCGCTGACCTCAATGAAGTAACGTTTGGGAATTACATGACTCGATAAAACTGTAGATCAAGATTAGAATATGTTCTAAAAGATAATCCAACATGATACTGCTCATGTTGTCAACATTCGTTAACACCTTAACTCTTGAAATGATATTTGGTACCATATAATACTGGCTTAATATGTCATTCACATAGCACTAAATTAATTCCAGTTTGGAAAACTATTTAAATTATATTAATTTTACTAATATGTAGAAAAATAATTACTGATTGTTAGCGAAAAGATTCATATGTGTTTATCAATAATACACCAATAAAGTTTGTATAAACTAAAACAAACAATAGGAAGATGCAAAAGATGCAAGTATTAAGAACATGTAAATTTTTTAAATTAAGTGTAATACATTTAAATTATTTAATATTAGAGATTTCAAATTTTTCAAATCAAGTTTACCTCAAACATGCATAAAAATAATGCACTATAATGTAACTTCAGGAAAGGATCGACTTCATCGAATCAGAAATCCAGGAGATAACAAAGAACGCCCAAAATTTGAAGACGGATTATCTCGCTTTGATCGAACTGAAATTGCTTATTGAAAAAACACAGACATTTTTCCAAGACCACAGCGCGCATAGAAAGATATCAGCGTCAGTACAAATTTATAATAACGAAGGCGCATTAGGACATTTGGGTTTCATTGCCGGTGTTGTGACGACGTCGAGGGTGCCTTCCTTTGAAAGAATGCTATGGAGGATATCGCATGGAAATATTTTCTTCAAGCAAGCCCAAATCGATGAGCCACTGAAAGACCCTGTTACGGTAAGTCAGTTTTTAGCCATTTGTTGAACGAAAGTTTCTTTATACGACAAGCATGTAGTCCAGTCCACCTGATGGTAAGCGGTTACCATAGCCTATAGACACCTGCAACACCAAAATCATCGCATGTGTTGCCAACCCTACCCCGAGAGCACTCCACCTTACTCACCATAAAAACACAACACTACGTGACAGCAGTTTATTTAACTGTGATCTTCTGCAAGGTTGAGGTACCTCCCCCAGTCGGGATGCTCCAGATTTTGAGCAGAATATTTCCTCCTGTGCCCTACCTCTTTAAAATAAATCGAATTTGCTTGTAACCGTAATCCGCTTGATGGAAAGCTGTTACTGTGGCAACCCTATAGACACCTGCTCCAACAATAAGGACATCTCAGTCGTGGTCCACTATTAACTAACCATATCCTTAGAAAAACACGTGTCTTTAAATCTTATCGTCTTAACATCAATATCTTAAGTCACTTCCTAGTACCTACTAAAGAAATTAAAAGCTAAGTTTACCAATAAAATTGCATACAATTTAATGTATTTGAAGTATACTGGTATAATTTTACAATATGATTATTGGTTTAATAAGTCAGGACAATATAATGAAATCATCGACTATTCGAAATAGTTGGGTCATAATAGAAAAATTATTTCATATTACTACTAGCTGACCCGGCGAACTTCGTATCGCCTAACACAAACTTTATCGTATGGTATTAAAGTTCAAATTGACTTTTAAGTATTATCACAAATCTTTTGTATGGGAGTATAGAAAAGTGTTGTTTTTAGACTTTTTCAGGAAATTTAAATATTTTTTTTTTTTTGAATTTTTCTCTCCGTAAGACCCATCCTCGTACTTCAAGGAATATTTTAAAAAAAGAATTAGCGAAATCGGTCCAACCGTTCTCGAGTTTTGCGCTTAGCAACACATTCAGCGACTCATTTTTATATTATAGATGTCACAAATAGGCACAAAATCTCAAAAATTCCTACATTCTGACCTTTGCACCCAAACTATCATAAATTACTCGCATAACTAAACCGTCAATATCTTCCCTTTGTGTAAAAGTTCAAGGTAATACCCTGAAACAAAAATGACGAAAACCATTAACGATTGAAAGTATCTGAATTTAGTTCAAACTTAACATGCTACGTGCCAAGCTAAATACCATTCGGTCGTTAACCTAGGTTTTTATTGATTATTTTCAGGCCAGCTAAGGATTTTATATTTTATTTAAAGGAGCGAATGGTTACATAAAGATCGAGTATAAACTGTGACTGACATCGTTAATATTTTATTGTATGACTGTAGTTAATGTGTGTTCTATTCGAACATTGATGAAAATTGACGAGAATTATCATTAGACGGGAATAAAGCTAATGAATAAATAAATGTAATTATTTATTGTACACCAGAAATAAATACAATATGGAAAAATAATAAACATAAAAAATAAAACAGTCTACAATCGGCTGGCTTATCGCTAATAGAACAATCTTTTCCAGGCAACTGGTTCAGAAAATAACAATATAACATAATAAGTAATAATGCAGGACAAAGGTGTACATACATTATAATCAAAGCAAGGCGTGATATGACATACTACAATATAATATAAAAATGAAATAAAATAGAACTTAATTCATATTTGATAAAACACTTTTTTTTTAAATACAAATACTAAGTAACCATAATTTTGTTACTTTCTCAAAAGTAGCCGCAATTCTACAGCAATAAAATAAATATGACACTGTTTTTAATATTGATAATATAAACGACTTTGTAGTGTTATAAAAATGCAAATAAAAAAGGCCATTTTCTGTAAAATAAAGATATAATTAGTACAGGGAGAAAAACATCAAAAGAGCCTTTTTTGTAATAACTCATTTCAATTTGTTCATTAACAGCCTTTTTTTAACCGACTTCCAAAAAAGGAGGAGGTTCTCAATTCGACTGTATTTTTTTTTTTTTTTTTTTTTTTTATGTATGTTACATCAGAACTTTTGACCGGGTGGACCGATTTCAACAAATTTTGTCTTAATCGAAAGGTGTTGTGTGCCAATTGGTCCCATTTAAATTTATTTGAGATCCAACAACTACTTTTCGAGTTATATCTAATAATGCGTTTTTACTTGAAGCTTTTTTCGTCGACCTACGTTGTATTATACCGCATAACTTTCTACTGGATGTACCGATTTTGATAATTCTTTTTTTGTTGGAAAGGGGACATCCCTAGTTTGGTACCATGATAAGGAAACCAGGATCTGATGATGGGATCCCAGAGAAATCGAGGGAAACTCTCGAAAATCCGTAATAACTTTTTACTGGGTGTACCGATTTCAATAATTTTTACTTTAATCGAAAGCTGATGTTTGTCATGTGGTCACATATAAATTTTATTGAGATCTGATAACTACTTTTTGAGTAATCTTTGATAACGCGCAGTTACTTGAGTATTTTTTCGTCGATCTACGTTGTACTACTCGTCGATGTCATTGAAGTCGGTTTTTTTTTCGTTTGCGAGCAAACACAATTATTACTCATTCTATCCTCGTCTTACACGCATAATCTTCCATAGAAATAAGTTTATAATATACAAATAAGTATATAAATAAGTTCCTTTTATTATATTATAATTTCTGTCTCCATTCTTACCTTTATTTCAGGGTCATGAACTGCAAAAGACTGTCTTCGTAGTATTCTTCCACGGAGAACAAATAAAGCTCAGGGTCAAAAAGGTGTGCAACGGTTTTCAAGCGACCCTGTATCCCTGTCCAGCGACCTACAAGGAGCAACAAGATATGCTTGCTGGAATAGAGACGAGAATTAAAGATTTGGAAATGGTAAGATAAATCTAGAATACTTTTAAAAAAATAGATACTAAATCAACTGGTCGACCGATAGAACGAGTGTGGCTGTTTAACTTACGGCCGTCTTTTTACAATCACGATTCAGCATGTAACATCCCACTGCTGGGCATAGGCCTCATTCTCCATGAAGGAGAAGGGAAGTCCACCGCTCAACATACTCTGTATAGATGAGTTATTAAGTAAAATAAACAAAAAAGTATGCGAGCCAGTTCCGAAATGTAACTGCACTTCTTAAAACGACAACTTCGTTATTTAATACATAAAATAACACTCAAAATAAAAAAACGAGTATGCTTTAGACCACACGACTGAAGTAAAACTCTATCTGCACTAACGTATATCCCCCTCTCAACTACCTTTCGCCTCGCCCGATCACACTTTTCGTAACGCTCTCGTCACGCATTCCCCAGCTTACACCCAAGCGTGTCAAGGAAGTTTTACTTCAAAAATAAATTGATTGGTGGAGCTTGCACTAGTAAAGAAATATCGGGAATTCAACTGATCACGATCATGAAATAGCAAACGTATAAAATGTGCCATTAATTTTCATCTATACATATAATAAAATGGTAGGAAAGTCAAAACTGTACATTAAATATTTTTTTAAAAGAATACTTGGGGTGTGATCTACAATCGATACCGAAGCAAAAAATATAGTTTTTAGAATTTTTGTATGTTTGTCTGTTTGTCTGTTTGTCTGTATGTATGTCCGGGATAAACTCAAAAAGTACTGCATGGATTTACTTCTGGCACGAATATTATTAAGAAGTCGGATCAACATATAGGCTACAAATTATCACGCTATCACCTACGGGGAACGAGCAGTTAACCTTTATTTCTTCAACACATTCTGTATCAACGTGTAATCTAACGACGCATATTTGAATGTTGTTATTAAACGGTTTTATTTAGCTCACCCCGTTTGTTTTATTTTTTATTATTCTTGGGTCAAATTTAGTAATTCAAATTTCACCCTCTTCCTGTCAACCGATTAATCTGAAATTTTGTATACACTTTGGATTTTGGTGACAATACAATTATGTTTATTCATTATCATTATAAATTCAAGATGGCCGCCGCTACAAAATGGCGGATAATTTATGTTTTATTAATCCCATCAATATGGGTATCAAATGAAAGGGCTCAACAAGCAGAATACAATATACTATAAAAAATTGAAATCCAAGATGGCGGCCGCTACAAAATGGCGGATAACGTAGGTTTTATCAATCCCATCAATATGGGTATCAAATGAAAGGGCTCAACAAGCAGAATACAATATACTATAAAAAATTGAAATACAAGATGGCGGCCGCTACAAAATGGCGGATAACGTAGGTTTTATCGATCCCATCAATATGGGTATCAAATGAAAGTGCTCAACCAGTATAATCAATGTACTATATAAAATTAAAATCCAAGATGGCGGCCTCTACAAAATGGCGGATAACTTAGGTTTTATCAATCCCATCAACATGGGTATCAAATGAAAGGTCTCAACAAATAGAATACAATTTACTATGCAAAATTGAAATCTAAGCTGGCCGCCGCTACCAAATGTCTGATAACAATATTTTATCAATCCCACCAATATGGCTATCAAATAAAAGGGCTTGACAAGAAGAATACAGTGCACTATACAACCTCAATATTTAAGATGGGCCTTGCAATAATGAAGCACTAAATGAATTAAACAGAATGCGAAATAAAAACTAAAAACTAGTAAATAAAAATAGGTAAAAAAACTTTTTAAGTTAAACGGTTTTATGTTAAACATACATTGCAATGTTTAAGATAAATGTACTAAAAACCAAAAAATAATAAAATAGATACAGTCGTGGGAATTATAAACATATGTATAGACTAGACTAAAATAAAACCGTGGGGCACGTCAATTGTCTACAAATTATCGACTTAATGTGCGATAGAAGAATCGTTTAATTCGTCGTTAAAATAGGCAGTTGGCCCGCAGACGGTGAGGAAATTACTTACTATTTTCTTGCTCATGGAAATTCCAATAGTTATACACTCCATGTAAATAAAAGAGATGTTTCAACTAGTTTATCGTTGGACATTCACACTGCTGGCTGGCGAGGAATCGTTTCACTGCTCGTAGTTTGTCTTTAATCGACAAAACATATGATAAAAGTACTACTCGCTCACCACTATGAAACCCTAAAACTCGCCTATAATCGAGCTTGCTAGCTTGTTTCCACATTCTAGCCCTACTTATCACACGTCCATCGTTGTCGGTTGAACAACTGCCTAATTATAGTGTAACATTACAAAACAAACATTTTAATCAACGATTGTAGACAATTGACGTGCCCCACGGTTTTATTTTAGTCTAGTCTATGCATATGTTTATAATTCCCACGACTGTATCTATTTTATTATTTTTTGGTTTTTAGTACATTTATCTTAAACATTGCAATGTATGTTTAACATAAAACCGTTTAACTTAAAAAGTCTTTTTACCTATTTTTATTATGTTAATAACCATGGTATAAGCTAGCTTCTCACTTAAATAGAGACATTCTGTAGTATATTTAGTATTAGCATTGCACCCGTGCGAATCCGGGGCAGGTCGCTAGTACACGTATATACTAATATTATAAAGCGTTCAAACAAACAAGTTTATTTTTGTATCAGATATTCCATTTATATGTTTGTTCTTTTCCTTAAATTAATTCGGTTGAAATCGCAGGACATAGCTAGTAAAGCATAATATTCAATTGGATTTAAATATAGCCATTGTTAATATTAACGCATCATAAGAAATGTAAACAACGTCGTTACGTCATTGTACATAACTGAACCAAAGTTCTCGATGCACGTAATATTGTTATCATAACTTAATAAACAACTAAATAATCGGTGTCAAGGCGCGATCACTTCTCAAACTAAATACGTGCATGTATGACATATTTATTTAAACAAAGTTTTAAAAATATTCTAACTTTTTTTTTGAGGTAAGTTAACTTATAAAGTATAAAACCTACATTTTTTTTATTAATTTTAAATTGTTAGCCTAGCTGGATACTTCGAATGAAATAAAATCTTGTGTCAAATGTTAAGTATAGGGATGAACTGGATACCGATAATAGATGGGTTCAATGGTCACAGCGACTAACTATTGCCTGTTACAATGGCATAAAATGGTTCAATCCACGCTCGTGGCAAACGTCTTTAAATGTCATTTAGATGTTCATCGTAGTATGGGTGTTTCTTGTGTGTTGTTCTTTTTATCTGAGGACACAACACAACTTGAAAACAGTGTCATTTAGCGGTGATCTACTTCTTTGTTATAATTTAAAACTCGGTGAAACGAAGATGAGTCACGATAAAGAAAGAAACACACAAATGTATAGGAGAGAATGTGATTGTATACTTTAATACACGAGCGTAAGCGACGCGTTTTGCTTGGCGCTTCACGAGACCGCGATTATCGTCGATAGAACAAATCTCAACGTCCTACCTTCCTACCACTTTTCAGAACTTTCACTTCTGCCGAGTGTGTCTCACACACACACTTTTTTCTATTGGAAATCGCTAAGAGTTATATGCCTTAATTTAAATAAATGTAGCTGTACACTGCGCGCGTTGCTACGATTTTATTTATTTACTAGCTGACACGGCGAACTTCGTATCGCCTTCGTATTAAAGTTCAAATTGACTTTTAAGTATTATCACAGATTATTATAGAAAAGTGTTGTTTTTAGACTTTTTCAGGAAATTTAAAATTTTTTTTTTTTAGAATTTTTCTCTCCGTAAGAACCATCCTCGTACTTCAAGGAATATTTTAAAAAAAGAATTAGCGAAATCGGTCCAACCGTTCTCGAGTTTTGCGCTTAGCAACACATTCAGCGACTCATTTTTATATTATAGATTTTATTTTTTGTGGTTGTACCAACTCAAAAGCTTTTGTAGGCTCATGTGTTGTAATATACATACATTGTACATGCTTTTTTGACTTTGCTGAAGATCATGACATGATCAAATGCATAGTTTACGATTCTATAAAGGACATTCACTCAAACATATAATTAAACAATAAATATGACATATGAATTATTTTTAAAACACATAAAATATTTAAATCTTATGTCGTAACGTAAACTATCACTACATATATTATTAAATATCGTAAAAGTCGGCTATCAGTTAAACACGAACTGACCAGATGACTGGTCTAAATTTGTCTTATCTTCACGTGAGGATAGAAATGATCGGGCTGTCACCAGTAATGTATTATACTAATAATAGACATAATGGTCACAATATTTATCACAGATAATATAATTGTTAAGTAAATTTATTGCAAAGAAAGACAGTTGTACATAATATTATTTCAAACAAAAATTGGAAAAAATGTTTTGAAAAAAAAACGAGTGTATATAAAATTTTGGTAATTTTTAGTCCAAGGGGGATGGTAGAAGTATTTTATCTTTAAAATTAATTGGGACCAAATCGAAAGTATTTTCTTAAACAAAGAATAATTCCCATCGGTTCATAAGTAACAAAGATCCGAGATAAACAATCATAAAAGAGAATGGAAGCGAATTACAAATTCAATCTTCTTTCTGGGAGTCGGATAAATAAATTTAACGTAGCAGTCAACGACAGCATATTAGCGATGGTGATTTCGATCCTCGGTTCTTAACTAATCTCTATATATTTATATTTATTATACTAATAAATAAAAATGAATGTTGCTAAGCGCATAACTCGAGAATGGCTCGACCAATTTGGCTAATTTATTTTTTTCTATGTTCCTTAAAGCCCACGGAAGGTTTTAATTGATACTAAAAAAAAATTTAGACAAAAAGCGCTTTATTTATTTTTTAATATTAACTTTTGACCGAACGAAATATGTCCGGGCAGCTAGTTTACTAATTATATGTAAGAAAGCTTATTTTTTGTTTCTTAGAACGCACCAATCTCGGGAACTACTGGTTCGAATCGAAAAACTCTTGTGGTGGATAGCCCATTTACCTACGAAGGCTAAATATAGGCTATATAATATTTTAGTATGCTTTCCCTCAAACTGACGTGGGTGAAACCGCGTGGCACAGTTAGTAAAAAAATATTTTTTATAGACCATACAGATGTTTGGCGTTTGTGCTTGTGTTTTTGAAACGCGACACAGTATTCATGTTACAGGGGTCCGTTAAGTTGCAGCCGCTTATTAATTTATCATTATTTATTTATGTTAAAGGGTCATCCATAAATTACGCAAGAATCACATTTTTTTCACCCAGTGCGACGTCACATATTTTGCAATTCTTCAAAACGTCAGTTTCCATATTATTTTTATATCTATTTTAATGAATGTCAATACGCTAACAAAACCATTTAAATTGTAATTTGTTAAGGTAATTACTAATAGTTAGGTATTTAAAATATTTGAGTACTTAAAATTAGATATATTATATTTTCAAATGTGATGTCAAAAAATTTGGAACTGTGATTATGGACAAAAAGAAAGAAAAAATGTAAAGATCTTATTAAAATATTTTCCCGTCTTTGAGTAATTATTCTTATCAAATGTTTATGTACTTAGCCATCAATAAGAGATCGCAAATGGAATCAAATGTTTGTATAAGAATAACAAATATCTATCTGAGCGTTGAAGATAGATTAACTGCATACAATAAATATAACTTCTAACGATCTTAAAATATATTAAACTGTAAATAATTAACACTATTATGGTCGAATATCTTCAACTCTCAAATTGTAGTGTACGCGCACAAGCAAGCGCGACGACGTCACGGCGACCGGCCTGCGCCGCCGCCGCCTTCACCGCGCCCCACCGTGTCCTTCTTCCCCCCTCCGGGCCCCCGCGGAGTCGAACTTTGAGCGCGAGACTCGACGCACGTTACTTACACATTTTAAAATAATTGTCTGTTTAATACGCAATAAAGTCTTTATTATTACTAATTTTGTTTTGCTGAATTCATCGCAAACAAAGTGGCGACCATGGCAGGATACTACAGCCTACAAAAGTCTACAAGGTCATAACAAGAGGTTATAAGGACATACTTAGTGCTAACGGTCAAGTAAAGGGACTACAACGGACATCAGCTGCTTCGCAACAGGGCCTGGCGGACTATTTCGTGCACGATTCCGGAGGTCAACCTGAGGGAAGTGATCCGTTCCTATTTTTCTTACTTTAAATTCCGTTTTCCTTTTTTTTTTCTTTTGTGTAAAATGCGTAGCTATTTCCTTGGGCATATTATTGAAGTATCTTGCTTTATGCGTACTTTCTCCGCCTGCTAGCTAAAGCATTTACAAAGTGTATATACGCTGACGCTTGCGCTCATATACTATTCTTTTTCTTTCGACTCGTAAGCTAAATATTTTTGAACAATAAAATCGTTGTTATTGAACTAATATTAATGTACTGAATGATTTTGCATTTTAAATAAAATAATAATTCTTAGCTTATATTACTGCTATAAATTTATACTTAAAACTAAAGGTTTTTTATTACTTGCATGAACAATAAGGCTGTCTACTTATCTGCGTTTGCTATTTTTGTGCTTAATTAATTACCGATTGCTTAAATTAATGCGTTTTAAATTAGATTTTATCATTAAAAATTAATTGTCGTATGCAACAAAATTCCCATAGCAGATTATTTTCTACCCGCTTTTTAAAAAATAATTATTTCTTTGTTCCGCATTATTAACGTATTTTGCCGAACATTCCAGGGACTTCGAAGCAAGTACCTACCACCTACTCGGGGTGTATTTAGCGTGATCAGCGCTGGCGGAATTGGAACAGCTACGGCGGGCTACTGCGATAACTGGTTTGAGTGAACATTTTTACTTTATTTAATTCATTCTTTGTTCTATACAATGCCGGAAACTGAAATGAGTGGTTTGAAAGAACTTTTAAAGAAACGCAGTACGATTAAAGGTCGTTTAACTAAATTTAGAGAATATATAACGGTTTTAAATCAAATTAAACCTGCAGATTTAACTGGTGCTCAAGTAAAAGAAATTTCATTGAGATTAACTAAATTCCAAGAGTTGTTTACTAGTTTTGATGAATTGCAAGATCAAATTGAACTTTTAAGTACCGACCAGGATGAACAAATTAGAGAAAGAGACTTCATAGAATCTCAATTTTATTCTTTGATATCGACTGCGCAGAAAATAATCGATTCGATTTCTCAAAGCAGGGATCGAGCCGAGGGTTCTGTAAATTCCAAGCCATCAGGCACTTGTTCTCATGCTCTTAATACAATCAAATTGCCCACGATTAAACTCCCGAATTTTGACGGGAACTACTTAAAATGGCTGGAATTTAGAGATACGTTCGACTCGTTAATTAATTCTAATGATACTATACCTACGATAAACAAATTCCATTACTTGAGGTCTGCTTTAGAAGGCAGTGCTACTGTTGTTATAAAATCCATAGAATTTACCTCTGCGAATTACAGGGTTGCGTGGGATTTATTATGTGAAAGGTATAATAATAAAAATATTTTAATAACCAATCATCTAAAGGCATTGTTCAACATCGAACCTATAACGCGAGAGTCTTACAAAGCTTTGCGTTATCTTATTGATCAAGTATCTAAAAATTTAAGAGCACTCGGAACGTTAGGCTTACCTACTGAGCAATGGGACGTTTTGGTTATATTTATGATGTCATCTAAATTAGATATTAATACAAATAGAAAATGGGAGGAATACAAGGGTAACCTCTCCGATTTACCTACGTTACTTGAATTTAAGACTTTTCTTCGTAATCGCGCGGATGTGTTAGAAACCACTCAAGGTACCCGCTCGGATAAACACACCCATGACTACAAGTCTAATTATAAGTCACAACAATCTTCTAAATCATTAGTTGCTGCTAATACGGAAGTGTCAAAACGGATTGTATGTAGTATATGTAAGAAGGACCACCGTGTGTATTTGTGTCCCGTCTTTTTAGACATGAGTTTGGAGGACAGACAGAGTGAGGTAAATTAATTAAAATTATGTTCAAACTGTCTCCGCGAAGGGCACAATGTGCACAGGTGCCGTTTAAAGGGTTGTTGTAGGTCATGCAAGGGGAAACATAACAGTTTACTCCATAAAGAAATTTCAGAGGTTTTGAAGGCTGCACCCGTCTCTTTAGCAATAGCTAGCGCAAAAGAAGTGCTACTGTGTACCGCTCTTGTAGATATAGTTAATCCACAGAACAATAGCTGTCAAAGGGCTCGAATATTATTAGATACTGGGAGTCAATCCTGCTTCATGACTACTAATTTCAAAAATAAAATGGGTTTATCTGTAAATCGAGTGAAACCTGTAAACGTATCGGGTATAAATAATATCGGTTTTGATATATCTGAGCGCTGCTGTGTACAATTAAATTCTAGAGTATCTTCTTTTACGGCTAAGTTGACATGCCTCATTGTACCTAGGATTATCGGTAGTGTGCCTAATAACAAAATTGAATTGCAGAACTTGAAGTTACCATTAAACATCGAGCTGGCCGACCCTGCATTTTATCAACCAGCTGATATTGACATACTTATAGGCGCAGATCTTTTTTGGGATATTATAGGTACACAACAGATCAAGTTAGGTCAAGACAAGCCTACGTTGCTAGATTCGAAACTGGGGTGGCTCGTGTCTGGCCCAGTAGCTAAAAGTACTTGTAATGATAATTTTATGTGTAATTTTACTCAATTAGATATTTATGAAAGTATGAAAAGATTCTGGGAAGTAGAAGAGTTACCTACGACCAAAGATAATTTATTCTCTGTAGAAGAGCAATTATGTGAAACTCATTTTGTAAATAACACTTCAAGGTTAAGTAATGGTAGATTTTCAGTTAAAATGCCGTTTAAAGAATCACCCGAAGATTCTTTGGGTGAGTCATTTTACAGTGCATGCGGAAGATTCTTGAACCTTGAGAAGAAATTAAATAAAAATTTAAATTTAAAAAAAAAATACGTTGATTTTATTAAAGAATATCAGGAATTGGGACATTTATCAGAGGTTGATCGACCTTCATTCAGTTTTTATTTACCTCACCATGCGGTAGTACGCGAGGAGAAAGAAACTACAAAAGTGAGAGTCGTGTTCGATGCGTCTGCTAAATCATCTTCTGGAAAGTCACTAAATGATATCCAATTGGTAGGGCCTGTAGTTCAGTGCGATTTATTTGAAATTTTATTGCGTTTTTGTATACATAAATTTGTATTAACTGGGGACATTGAAAAAATGTATCGGCAGATAGAAATAGATAACTCTCAACGTCATTTACAGCTTATCTTGTGGCGCGAAGATGAGGAACAGCCTATCAAAATATTAAAATTAAACACTGTCACTTACGGTATGGCTTCTGCTCCTTATTTGGCCACTAGATGTCTCTTGCAATTGTCTCAGGAATGCAATGATGAAACTGTTGCTAATGTAATTAAACGCGATTTTTACATGGACGATCTGAGTACAGGTTCAAATAGTGTCGATGAGCTCAAAAAAATATACAACGGTGTCACTCAAACTTTAGAGTCTGCATGTTTTCCTTTGCGCAAATTTCGCACAAACTGCTCTGAATTATTTGAAAATCAAACTGATGTGTGTGAGGTTCGTGACTGGAACAAACAATCTAGCGTCCTAGGTCTTAACTGGTCACCCAAATCGGACACTCTTTTCTTTTCTACAGATATACCGGTTGACAATGTCATCACGAAAAGGACAGTTACTTCCATGACTTGCAAGATTTTTGATCCGTTGGGTTTATTATCTGCAAGCATTATAAAGTCAAAAATCTTTCTTCAACAATTGTGGAGTAATAAAATCGATTGGGATCAGCCTCTTCCTAGTGACGAAGCTAGTAAATGGACTTCTTTTATTCAAAATTTGGCTCAATCGTCATCAATAGTAATACCTAGGCATGTGTTAAAATATACTGATTGTGACATTGATCTGCATTGCTTTGTGGACGCATCTCAGCACGCATATGGAGCCACTGTGTACTTACGAACCGTAGATAGAGAAGGGCACGTTAATGTACAGCTGTTATGCGCTAAAGCACGAGTGGCGCCATTAAAAACGTTGACGATACCACGCCTTGAGCTATGTGGTGCGTTGCTAGGGGCACGATTGTGTGCCAAGGTTATAAAATCACTTACTTGTAATATTAGCAACAAAAAAATATGGACCGATTCTACGATTGTGCTAGGTTGGTTAAACACTCAATCCCGAAATTTAAAAACCTTTGTTTTAAACAGGGTAATCGAAATAAACGATCTTACTAAGGAATTCGCATGGATGCACGTACCAACAGATCAGAATCCTGCTGATTTAGTCTCCAGAGGGATTGACCCGCAGCAGCTTCAGGATTCTACTTTGTGGTGGCGAGGTCCTTCCTTCTTAGCGAAGGAAGAATCTGAGTGGCCTATTCAAGGGTCCTTTGCAACTAATAATTTACCAGAGTTAAAAGTATTTACATGTACGAAAGTGGACACTAAAATTAATAACTGTTCACTTGTAAAATTCGAAAAATATTCTCGATATGATAAATTAAAGAGGATCGTAGCTTATGTCTTAAGATTTATAAATAAATGTCGTAAAAATGCTGTAAGTAATGATTTAATTGAACCTGAGGAACTGGAGAACTCGTTAATGTTGTTAGTCAAGCAAGCTCAGTTAGAATCATTTGCGAATGAACTTTATACTATTGCTAAAGATAAAAGTTTGCCTCTTAAGTCTAAATTACTGCCTTTAGATCCATTTATAGATACGTTAGGAATTCTCCGAGTAGGTGGTAGGTTGCAAAATTCAAAATTTGATTTCAATAAAAAGCATCCTATTTTATTAGACGGCAAACATCATTTTTCTAAAATACTCATGAGGCATGAACACATTCGTTTACTTCATGCTGGTCCACAGTTATTACTAGCTGCGGTACGCGAAGAGTTTTGGCTTATCGGGGGCAGAAACTTAGCTCGCAGCGTAACGAGAAAGTGCATTGTTTGTGCGCGTATGCGTGGTCAAGTGATAAAACCTATAATGGGTACTTTACCGTCTGTAAGAGTATCCTCAAGCTTTGCTTTTGATACTTGCGGAATTGATTTCGCTGGGCCTTTTTTAATTGCTAGCAAAAAGGGTCGTGGCAGTAATATAACCAAATGTTTCTTTGCACTGTTTGTTTGTCTTCAAACAAAGGCTCTGCACTTAGAGACGGTGAGCTCAATGTCTAGCGATGCTTTTCTTCTTTGCCTACGCAGGTTTGTGTCTCGACGGGGCAGACCTCAAGTAATTACTGCGATAATGGTACTAATTTTGTGGGTGCAAAGAATGAATTAGGTAGGGTTATTAAAGCCAGCCGTCAGTCCGGGTCCGATTACGCAAGCGCTGAAAAGATTAAGTTTGTATTCAGTCCCGCATACGCGCCTCATTTCGGAGGAATCTGGGAGGCTGGTATTAAGTCAGCAAAGAGCCATTTAAAACGTGTAGCAAGCAATGCTTCTCTGACGTTTGAGGAACTAGCGACGCTTTTTACCCAAATAGAAGCAATCCTTAATTCCCGCCCGCTATCTCCTCTTTCGTCAGACCCCACTGATCTATATCCATTGACTCCAGGACACTTTTTGATTGGGCGACCTCTGATGTCGGTGCCGTCACTGCCTGTCACCACTAAAAGGCCTAACAGATATGAGTTTATTGAGCAGCTGAGACAACACTTTTGGGAGCGTTGGCGCAGGGAGTTCATCGCTGAGCTGCAGCAACGAACGAAATGGCGAACTCGGCAGCGTGACCTTCAAATCGGCGACATGGTTGTCCTGAAAGAAGACCAATTACCTCCACTACGATGGCGCCTTGGGCGCATTACTCGATTGTACCCTGGTCCAGATGGCATAAACAGAGTAGCAGATATCTTCACAGCAAAAGGAACCATGAGGAGAGCATTCAATAAAATAAGCCTTCTTCCAACATCTCCGGATGCCTAACTAGAGAAAGCGAGAGAAGAATAGTTTGAAAACGTCTTTCAACGGGGGCAGTATGTACGCGCACAAGCAAGCGCGACGACGTCACGGCGACCGGCCTGCGCCGCCGCCGCCTTCACCGCGCCCCACCGTGTCCTTCTTCCCCCCTCCGGGCCCCCGCGGAGTCGAACTTTGAGCGCGAGACTCGACGCACGTTACTTACACATTTTAAAATAATTGTCTGTTTAATACGCAATAAAGTCTTTATTATTACTAATTTTGTTTTGCTGAATTCATCGCAAACAGTAGTGTATATATATATATATATATATACAATGTAGAAGATATGTTTGTATCCTTTAGTCCCATGATATTCTTGAGTACAGAATTATATGAAATGAAATGAAATTAAAACATTTATCTGTTTTCGCCATAAAGATATAAAAAGAGCATACAGAGAAATTAATTTCTTTGTATATCTTTGATCAAAATATTTGTAAGTTATTTCAAATAATTCCTAGCTCTTAGTTATAATTATTTTGAAAGACATTTTAAAGAATATATAATTACTTCTTTTATGTCACTTCTTAATTAATGTTTTTCCGTCCTGAGTCATATTTATAAATAACTAGCTGACCCGGCAAACTTCGTATCGCCTAACACAAACTTTATCGTATAGTATTTAGTTCAAATTGAATTTTAAGTATTATCACAAATCTTTTGTATGGGAGTATAGAAAAGTGTTGTTTTTAGACTTTTTCAGGAAATTTAAAAAAAAATTTTTTTAGAATTTTTCTCTCCGTAAGAACCATCCTCGTACTTCAAGGAATATTTTAAAAAAAGAATTAGCGAAATCGGTCCAACCGTTCTCGAGTTTTGCGCTTAGCAACACATTCAGCGACTCATTTTTATATTATAGATAAAAGATTATCATTTTGACGACGCGTTAGCGCACCGGTCACTGGCTTATGGCCGTTGCGCTGGCGGTAACGAGTTCGATCCCCGCACATAGCAAATATTGACTATTGACAGATGTTTGCAGTTGTCTGGGCGTTTGTGCTTGTTTATTGTGCGTGTATCTTGCCCCCGTTATAGGAGTAAATCATAGCATGTCAAATCCCGTTGAGTGAGCCGTTTATTAATATTTGTCTCATTAGTATATTATATGAAACAAACACTGCTTAAATAACAAAAATAACTTTAGATAGTTTGGCATGTAATAATATTCAGAATCAAAAGTTACTATATGTGTCGATCTGATTTTTTTATCATCTGTGTAATGGTATTATTGTAACTTCTGTTCTTTGTCATTTTTAAATAAATAAATGAATTAGAGTAAGCTGTTGAAGCTTTTAAATCGTCATTTCAATAAATTAAAATTATATTTATTTTTAATATATTAATATTATAGATAATTTGAAGTTACGACTGATTCGGAATGTAAATTATGCAGAGAAGATTTGGCATGATATTCCTAAGTTACTCTTTTAAATAACATACGTATACTAATGTTGATTGAAATCTCATTTTTTTTTATCAAATAACTTAAAACTTTCCAGGTATTAGAACAAACAGAACAGCACCGTAGATTGGTTCTGGCGAACATAGCGAGAGATATAAGCACGTGGATGGTCGCGGTCAGGAAGGAGAAAGCCATATACCACAACCTAAATATGTTTAGTATGGACATCGTGAAAAAGTGTCTGATAGCCGAGTGCTGGGTCCCTCGCTGTGATTTACATATCCTACAAAAGGCTTTGGATAATGGTGTGGTAAGTTTAAGATTGTTTATTATTTTTTTGCAGTTTTATGAAATATTTCTTTGATGTAGTCCATACGTTTCCATAATACCTACTACCTATCCTTGACTATGCCGATGTATGCTATCTGGATGTGACAGAGGAGCTGCTTAGAAAGTTGGAGCGACTTCAGAATCTCGCAGTACGCTTCATTTTTGGCTTGCGAACGTTTGATCGTATCTCTCACTTCCGTGCTCAGAACAAATTGCTCCCTATTCGCCTTCGCCGTGATATGCATATCCTATCTACTTTCTTTAATATCCTACATGATCCAAACTCTCCTTCTTATCTTCGATCCCGTTTTCACTTCCTACCCTCCCCTAATCGATCCAGGCGCCCTGGCATTACAACAAAGCTGGATGTACCAAAGTGCAATACCAATTTCAAACTTAATTCATTTACGGTACGCGCCTCTATACTGTGGAACAAACTCCCAGAAAGTATCCAAAAAAGTCCTTCCCTTGTTTCCTTCAAACGTAAATTAAAGGAGCACTTTATTTCTCAAGTCAATTTACAATCATCTACTTAGTGAGTGTGTAAGTATATAATTACCTATGTATTATGTTATGTATTTGTATGTATTTATGTGTGTATGTATGTATGTGTGTATGTATATATATATGTATATGTATGTATGTATAAATGTAAGGTATGTATATATGTATATGTATGATATGTCTGTGTGTATGTATTTATACTTATAAGTTTGTAATACATTACAGTTTTTCAACTATTTTCTCAATATTGTTATTTCTTGCACTGTGTCCCCCGCTATATGACACTCTCTCTCATGACCATTGGTTGACTGGAAGAGATCTCTTCTAGGGATAAGTCCACCTTTGCCATCAACTATATATGTAATTTTCTGTATATTCTGTTCTTAAGTGCAATAAAGTATATATATATAATAATTCTTCTTAATAAATACTTCTCGCACTCTTTGTCTCGCTATATGAAACACTTACTCATGACCATGGGTTAACTGGAAGAAATCTCTTTCAGAGATAAGTCCACCTTTGCCATAAACCTTACTATTATTTTATGTTTCTATATGTATTTTTGAGTGTAATAAAGTATATATAATAATAATACTAATTGTTAATTTTTTTAGCCATCAGTTATATTTTTAATAGACCAATTTCTAAAATGCCTTTTTAATAAAAAAAAAAGATTGCCTCAACTACTGTTATTGATTGAATAGTTAATGAAAATCAAAGAATAAAAGTAATAGAAATGCAATGTTCGTGGAAAATTGTTTGTGGTTTGAAATGTCAGCATTTATTTACTTTTATATGTGTTACTCTTAACCTTTATAAGCCATATAATTTTAAAAAGACATTTTTTTTGTCTCCAGAAGGCAAGCGGAAGTCCGATCCCATCGATTCTCCATCACGTACCAACGTTGGAAATTCCACCAACCTATAATAGAACTAACAAGTTCACTCGAGGCTTCCAAACTCTTATTGATTCCTATGGAATCGCTAGCTACAGAGAGGTTAATCCTGGTAAGTCCTGGACTTTTATTTAGGCAATTGCCCATATTTCATGTAATAAATTTAGATAAACCTTCTGACTCCTGCATTTGTTAATCATATTTAGACGAGGTTTTATGTCAGAACATGGAAGGATTTGACATCAGAAACATAGCTGACCATTTTGTTCAATCTTATAACATATTCTCTATCTCTTAAATTATTTTTACTATTTACTTCGTTTAATTTAATGTTATCTCAATTTTGGCCACATTGATCAAATATTATATTCAATTGTTTTATAATAACGCTGTTAGATCACAAATCGATATATTCAAGACAAAGTCTTCTATTCCAGCGTTGTATACAATAATAACATTCCCGTTTCTATTCGCCGTCATGTTCGGAGACATGGGACACGGGCTCATTATGACAATATTCGGCGCTGTCCTAATTATCAATGAAAAGAACTTCCTAAAAAACAAAACGGATAACGAAATATGGAATATATTTTTCGGTGGTCGATACATTATACTCCTGATGGGACTGTTCTCTGTCTACACTGGCCTAATATACAATGATATATTTTCAAAGTCGCTTAATATATTTGGTAGTAGTTGGCAGAATGTATACGATGAGGGTACTTTGAGAAATCGTAGCCTATTCGATTTGGACCCGAAAGATTCTTATATGAAGATACCATATCCTCTTGGAATTGATCCTGCGTGGCAAGTAAGTAAAGATATAAAGTATAGATAATAATTTAACTTAAATTTTAAATGAAATAACGCTTCTAAAGAACAATAAAATCCATAAAATTCGTTTGTAATTGCACTTTAGTTTTTAAACAACATGATGGAAATAGAATTAATGATATGAGTAATGTTAAATTATACTCGTAATGAGCGTTTTTGCATATAACGGAGGTAGGGCACAGCAGGAAATATCCTGCTCAAAATCTGGACCAACCCAATTGGGGAAGTACCTCGCCTTACTGACCTTACTGAAGATCGCAGCTAAATAATACTGCTCTCAAGCAGTGTTGTGTTCCTGTTGGTGAGTAAGGTAGAGCTCCTGGTGTAGGGTCGGCAACGCACTTGCGATGCTTCTAGTGTTGCAGACGTCTATAAGCTGCGGTAATCGCTTACCATCAGGTGAGCCGTACGCTTGTTTGCCGACCTTGTTGTATAAAAAACAAAAAATTATAACATCTGAAAATGATATAACAAGGAGCTCATTTAAGTTTTTACTTAGTGTAAATATATTTTTGTCTGACTGCTCTAATGTACCTAAATTTAATAAAAATAAAAATAATAAAGTACGTAGTTATATTTTTTATATGTAAGAAATTTTCTAAGCGATACTTTCTTTTATAAGTTAAATAATAATGTTTTCATAATGAGATTCAGTTAGACATTGTGTTTACGATTACAATTGACCAGCCCCTTTTTGACCCGGCTGTCTGCTCAAGAGATTGTTGGTTCGATTCCCGCCTCGAACCTGGCTGTAATATATGTATTTATCTAAAAAAATATGTAACTACATCAGTCAGCTGTTAGCTGTAACACTAAGTAGCTTACCATAGGAACACAAGACGGTGTGTAAATTATATGTATGTATGTATTATTATTTCAGTTTGCCAAAAACAGCATAATATTTCTGAACTCGTTCAAGATGAAGCTGTCGATAATATTCGGCGTGATACACATGGCGTTCGGGGTAACATTGAGTGTGGTAAACTTCAAGTAATTACTGTATTCAAGGAATTAGACACCTTCGTTTTATTATACCGTTTAAAACAATAATATTATATAATGATATTTTAATGTTTCAGCTTCTTCAAAAGAGCGGAAATGATTTTCTTGCAGTACATACCGCAGATATTGTTTCTGTTGCTCCTGTTTTGGTACTTGTGTATACTGATGTTTATGAAGTGGATTATGTATTCGGCGGATGCGACAGGTGAATTATAATTAGACTAAAGACTTTTTAATTTTTTCTAATTTCTCGAATTTATATCAATTTTCTAAATAAACAAACGCTTCACACTGAACGGCCTCCAGTAGAATTGTTCCGTGTCGAAGGTCCGGAAAACACACAACACACAAGTACAAACGCCCAGATCGCGACAAACAACTACATATATGGTCTATACTAATGTTTGTAATGAGCGGTATCGAACGTGCGACCACTAGCTCAACAGCCAGTACTGTGACCGCTGCGCTAACGCGTCGTCAACAATATTATTATAATATCTATTAAAGTACATAACCATATCTATGACATAGTTATAAATATTTTAATGATCAATCAGTATCCAATTCCAAGATGTATCTAGAAAATAAAAAAAATAAGAGAAAAAAGATAAAAGTTGCTTTTTAAAAGTAATAATTTTTTCAAAAATTACTAAGTTTGATTAAAAAAAATTGCTATTAATAATATTTTATCGATTGTTTACAAGATATGGAAATTGAAGGTCGTTAAGTGACCATTTCTTTTCATCATGTTTCTGAATAGCAAAAACTATTTCAGCGTATATAATTTCATTATTCATATTCGACATTATTAAGCACATCTATATTTAAAAAAAAAAAATCGCGAAAGCCTTTCTTTTAAATTTTCTAGAAACCAATTATTCAGTTGCTTTCCTCTTTGTTTTGATCTTTAGTTCAAGTACGGTACATTTACAATTAACGTTGCATTCATTACAATTAATTCTTATATGATTTAAATAATACATTAAATAATACCAAAAAATATATTATTTATTTAGATTAATTTCTTTCAATTGTAATCCAAAAGTATCTACTTTTTGGGTCTTGGGGTTGGCAAACAAGCGTATGGCTCAACGGATGGTAAGCGAATACCGTAGCTTATAGACGCCTTAAACACTACAAGCATCGCTAGCCCGTTGCAGACCCCCTTCAATCCCCTCCAGGAGCTTTAGTCACACACACACACAACACTGCTTGAAAGCAGTGTTACTTAGCTGTGATCTTCTGTAAGAGGTACTACCCCAGTCGGGCTGCTCCATATCTTAAGCAGGAAATTTCCTGTTGTACTCTACCTCAATTAAACTCTTAACTTTTTCTAAATACCCTCCTATTTAATGATCGATGATGTTAAATCTTTTTTGATTAGCTTTTTTCTATTGCTATTAAACTATTTTTTTTTACAGATGAAGCCCTAGGTACATATTGCGCTCCATCAGTACTGATAATATTCATAAACATGATGTTGCTGAAGGAGTCAACAGCGAAGGAGCCCTGTAAGCCCTTTATGTATGACGGACAAGATATTGTACAGAAGACCTTCCTAGCCATCGCCTTCCTGTGCATACCGATAATGTTGTTCGGTAAACCTGTTTATCAAATGATGATGGCGAAAAGACAAAAGGTAAATTAAAAAAAAATGTCTTTCTTTTTATAAAAAGGTCCTTTCTGATTTAAGAAAAAATATAAACTATATAGATACAAAAATGTTCTGTTTTTAATCTAAGCAAATCGAGCAGTTTTCTGAATATAGCATATATATAACCTGGCATCAGAGTAACGCTAGAAAAAATATGCGATAAGTACCCTTTACACCTTATCGCTATAGAGCGATTGAGTATGACAACAAATATTTGTATATTACAATAATTACACGCATCGCGTTTTTTCATTCCGTTGATGACAAATGTTTGGAATCATATATTTCGAATACAAGTTTGCTAACCGCCCATTTTGTGTTTTATGTTGTCGGACACAGACCCTAGACACAGAATTTTAATTCTACTGAGCGCTGTTGTGTCAAGTGGTTGTATATTAATTCAATAATGAAAGACAATTACTAAGGTCTGTTTTTTTGGAATTGTCCTAATTGGTAAACAAATATGGCGTACTTATGACCACAGACAATTAGAGTATAGTGTAGCTTAGTGAAGTGACACAAAGAGCAAATGAATGAACAATATAAATAAGCCATAGACAAAGTAAAATTAATTTTACATCGAAATATTTAATGATACCATATTGCTGAAATTATTTCAAAAACTAATAATATATTAAATAATTTTGCTAAGAATTAGTAGAGGTACAGAATTACGAAAAAAAATATTAATCGAGCATCGAGCATAAAAGGCAACAAAGGGGATTGTCCATTTTGGCCCAAGGTGAACAGAATTCATACAAAAAAACAAATATACCAATAATTTTCATAAATTAAATCATGTTTATTCGTGAATTGCAGTTTTATCAATATAAACTGATGAAAAGTTTATTTAATAAGTATTTTAATTCATTAATTATATACTTCTAGTTTATTTTCGGTTGGTGATTTGATTACAACACGTTGCCAGTCTTAAACAAACAATTATTATTAACGAACAATCGATTTTAAAATATTTTTAAATCAATTATTTGGTAAAATCGATTAAAAGTATTGTTAAATCGAATTAATAAGAAAAAAGTCTAAAAAAAGTCTATAAAAGTGTATTTAGTAAAAAAACATTTAACTTTGGTGAAAAATAAACTATTTTAGAAACATTGTTATTGACTAAATAAAAAGCAAGCAATTAATTATATTAAATTCGATTATCGATTTAATCGATTTATTTGTTTATTGAAAATATTATTTATTATGGCAACCCTAAACTACAGACTTTTGCTTCATACATTCATTTGACTTCGAATTTCGATGTTGCTTTCATGATGATATAGCAACCTACTGTAAGGTTTTCCGTCAACCGAGAATTCATCACTACTGCGACGTAAAATACACAGTAGGCATATTCATAAGTAGGAAAATATATTTTGTATTTATTTTATATGTAAACAATAAAGGTCAGGCAGAGAAGCCATAAAAAAATATTATTGCAACTGCATGGTTGGTCGACGGACAGTAGGTTGTTGTGGCCATGTCATGAAATTATTTGGTTTTTGGGCTGAAAAAGGTTTCAAGATTTTATAAATCTACCTGCCTAGTTTTTAGATAACATTCTGTTAACGTACGAATCCGATTAGTAAAACAAAAATAACAAAACAATGATTTTTTATTTCAGAAACCTTCTTGTAATCATCCACAAAAAAACAAAAAATGAAACACCTGGATACAAAACTATATCATTTTTCTAATTCATACTTGTTAGTACTACTAACTTAATATATAATTATTATTCTCAGTGACTGTCCACTCGGGGCCGAAACCCCCGTACAAAGTGGACAGTCCCCTATATATTTCGTTTATGTGATATGGTCGGTAAAAAAAAAGCCAAAAATAAAATTTACAACAAAATAAAGGGGCCGCCTGTGTCTAAAAAAAGTCGACCCTATTAATATTATTGTCACATTATTTGTATTTACTATGAATAAAAAACCTTGCGCCGGCGGCACACTCTCTCTAACATCTAAAAAAAGGACTAATAACATTGTACTCCACGAAGCTCTCATTGGGTAATCTTAAGTCTCATCCTAAAGTCTCAAAATTTTTTCCTGTGAACTACAGTAAACGTTTATGCCGTTGCTATGTGGTATACTTTAATATTATATGGGATAGCATTAAAAATGTTCAGGATGAAATTGATATTCAGAAATATTCATAATATAAAATAAAACCTTTACAATGAACACTTTACCATAAATGATTGACATTTGCAATATTTTGTAAGCATTTTTTTTTTGTGCGCTCAACATAAAAAAAAGAAGAAAAAAAACAATTAATAACAAAATACAAATAAATAACAAATCGCTTTACTGTATCGCTACTATATCGCTTTAATATTATTTAACAAGTTATAATTCGTGAAATTTTAAAATATAGTTAAAGAACATGGCCTATTTTATCGCTCATGCTGTTCATTCACTTATACTCATTCACTTCTAAAAATATTATGACCACATCCCTATTTGCCTTATAAAAAAAGATATTGAAATGTCATATTCGAAAATATTAGTTATCTGTACTCTCGGAATTCGTATTTTGTAGTTTTTATGTGTTTAAAATGATAAATTGATATTTGTTTTTAGTGAAATAAATAGTAAATGGAGTTTTACAAATGTCCGTAAGTTTCCGTTGTGAAAGTGAGTGATAAATGCGGAAAAAACGTGAATTACGATTGACAGCGGTTTGTTTACCAATTAGGACTCTTCCAAAAAAACAAGATATATACGATAATATTTTTTTACCACCAAAGACAGATAAAAATAAAGTAACATGAATTTGTTATATGTGACGGAAAAATAAAATAAGTTATATATCTTATTAAAATTCTCGTGTCACAATGTTAGTTAAAATACTTTTCCGAAACGGGTGGACCAATTTTTATGAAATTCTGTGTGCATATCGGGTCTGAGAATCGGCCAACCTTTTCATACCCTTAAATTATAAGGAGAGGGGGGGGGATTAATGGGGTAATAACATATATGGCAAAACAACGTTTGCGGGTTCAGCTAGTATATATATATATATTTATATGCAGTGTGTTTATATGCAATACCAAGTCATATTCTGTTTGTTTCCTCATTTTTTTTATATAGCAATACAGACATGGCGTAGAGAGTGGTGAAGTAGTAAAGCAAGAGAGTCAAGAGGACGGTATGGGTGAGATATTGATCACGCAAGCCATACACACCATAGAGTACGTCCTGGGAGCTGTGTCGCACACGGCTTCGTATCTGCGTCTATGGGCCTTGTCTTTGGCTCATGCTCGTGAGTTTAACCATTTTGTTTAAAAATTTCAATATTATAGAGTTTATAATGTAAGAAACGATTGTCGATTCAGCCTGTAACAACCCACTGCTGGGCATAGGCCTCTTTCTCCATGTGGGAGAAAGATTGGAGCTTAATCCACCACGCTGGTCCACTGCGGTTTGGGAGATATATTCCCTACTATAAGTAACGATCTATTATGAACAAATATTATATAAATAAAATGCAACATATGCAGTATGTAAGCCTGAAAATTTTATACAAAATTGCTAAGTCAGCGATAAACCCCGTCGCTTCCACTTTTATTATTTTATAAAGACCATTGTATTCAGTTCAGTTCGAGTCCGAGTTTGTTTTAGAACAGTTGTCCAGAATTAAATTAATTAGCAGCAGTAAATAAAGTGTTTTTTTTAAAAGGTCAACGGAGAGCCATCCTAACAGATCGCTACCACATATTTATTTTAACAACCGGGAACGACTACTTTTCTTGCTATTCGAGGCCCGATGGGGAGACTCACGAGGACAGACATCCATACCTTTAATAAAATATTTATACTAATACAATAATCCATCCCGAGCGGGAACCGAACCCGCAAACCGTCGGTGTTTTAGGCGACTACACGCACCACTTACACAAGAGCGGTCGTTTGAAACGATTGATATAAGTAATTATATCTATTACATAGCTGAGTCAATGTTCTTACCTTCTCAGAGACAATTGGCGCGAAAGATACAGTAAATGCACTTTAATGTACTTCTACTAAATATATTTCTTCACTTTTAAAAACAGTCTTATCAGTTAGCAAAGGCTTTCTTATACGTAAGAACAAACGAAAGAACATTCCGCTATGGCTTAGAAAATACATGTCTTAATATTTCTCCCAAGATGTGTAGATTTTGATACGATGTTATCCTTTTCAGCCAAACGCAAAGTTAATTGTGAAATAAATTTAGCACTTTTAACTTCCACTTTCCGATTACATATCAGTTCACTATTATATCTATTGATCATCTCCGTCATCTATTTATAAATAGAGATAATAGCACAAAGAGGTTTTTCAACTAACAAAAATTCCAAAAACAATTTACTATTTTTCTTCTCAAAAATGTCTTCTAGAAGTCTATTTTAACTCAGAATTTTGGTCAACAATAAATCGGAATTTTTCTCTCTCTCTCTCTCTCTCTCTCTCTCTCTCTCTCTCTCTCAAATATAAGAACGAAATATTGTCCAACAGAATTATCGGCAGTATTATGGCAAAGGTTGCTTACGATGGGTTTGACCGGAGGTTCCGCGGTGAACGCTATAGTGCTGTATGTGATATTCGCCGTGTGGGCGTTCTTCACACTCGCGATATTGGTGCTTATGGAGGGGTTGTCTGCGTTTTTGCATACACTGCGCTTACATTGGTAAGTTATTTATTTTTACTATTTTGCATGATATGATAATATTCAGTCTAACATCTCACTGCTGGTCATAGGCCTCTTTCTCCATGTTGGAAAACGATTGGAGTATAGTCCACCAAGCTGCTACAATGCGAGTTGGCGGATATGTTTCCTACTATGAGTAACGATCGCTATCAGGTATTTGTGATAACAACCAGGACCGACAGCTTTACGTGCTCCGAGGTACAGTGGCGAGGCCCACTAGTACAGACATTCACACCGGAAAGAAATATTTGTGCAAATACAAATATCCATCCCGAGCGGGAATCGAACCCGCAAACTGCCGGTGTTTAGGCGCCTACACACACCCCTACTCCAGAGAGTGACATTGCGCTATTGCACACCATAAACTTCAATGACATTCAAATGACAGGCTTAGGCTTAATTGTGATCCAACGACAAGACTAGCTCAAAAATTAAGTTTATCGTTCGATTATAGGTCAACAAATGATCATTTGATTTTCTATTGAACTACTACTGTTATTGTTCTTATTTCATTGTAAAACAAATCTTACGAAACTAGACAAAGTACCGATTGCTAAATGTCACAGACTTAAAATGTGGTTCAAAAAGACCTATTGGAAAATATTCCAACTAAATTGACACTGATACCCATTTTTTTGGTCTAGAGTAATTGTCATCACTTAACTCCACTTGTAATTAGACAGTTACTTCTTTAACGATTTTCCATCTTTGAGTTGTTATAATTTGTAGATTTTATCTTTGTTTCGACACTTTGTTTGAATTCGTCTAAGACTAAAAGCTTAATTGGATCTGGAAAGTCCTGGATTTTAGTAAAATTTCTGGTTCTCAAATATTTATTGTCTATTACAGGGTGGAATTTATGAGTAAATTCTACGAAGGACACGGGTATGCTTTTTTACCATTCTCATTTTCCGCGATCCTCGAAGATGATATTGACGTTAAGGAAAAGCCCAATGGAGGACCACCCGAGTGACATTGTCTTTATCCGGGGAAATTACAACCTTATGACTATAAAAACAGATTAGAAGTGAGACGAATTTGGCATACAGACCCGATCTCTTGAAAAATCAAAATGCCTTACAAAATTAGACATATTTTTCTAGTGGACTTAGTGTAATGTTTTACGAAAGATTTTAGTTCGAAATTATTTTAAACAAATGGCCTTTATTAAGTAGCTAGTTATTCACAAACGGACTTTTTCATGTTATGTGAGAGATAATGTTTTAGCAAATTTGAACTTTTTAGGACTTTATTGTTGACACGAAATTTAAACCCGAATGCTTGCTGTTTACACTTTAATACATTTACGCAATTTGTTGAAATAATTTTAACTATTATTAGGAGATAATGCTATAAATATCCACTAACATATATAGCCTTATATCGTGTAACATTTGGTAAAAATCCTATGGTTCTTAAACGGTCCTTAGTCTATGACTACTAATAGTAATATTTATAGTATATATAGTACTATCTTAAACTAGGTACTTTTTTGTGCCATAATTGTTAAAACATCGATTATAAATCGAATAGTTTAAAATACGCAACGCTTTTTGCGATTTTTATTCATTGTCTATTTCACGTACGATGGGTACGGTGACACATGTCAAATTAACTCTATAGTGAGGTGACCATGCATAATTAATTGATGTAATTCGATTATCGAGTACAAATGCGGTTAACCTTTAATCGACTATATAAAAAAAAATTTAACTGCTTATTAAAAATTAATCATCGCTATAGTGAATAAATAATATTTTAAGGGTGGTGTTAAACGCGAGAAATGAGCTATCGACAAACCATTAACACAGCTCACGTGGCAAATTATTAGTCGTTCGCCTTTACCCTCCGGTACTTTAGTCGAAGAATGAGCAGTGTCGTCTGTCCATACTTTGCCAACAGTATGATTGGCGTTCAAACATGTCTAGTCAAGGAATACTACGTTGTTCCAATCCGTAATGTTTTTCGCCTTTTCTAAGAATGTCTCAAAGTTTTCACGCACTTTTCCGTTTGTTAACTTTTTTTTTATTTTATGGAAATCCAATTTTATTTAAAAGTCGCCATAACGATGTCACACTTCCATTAAATAATTTAGCGCCTTTCAAAGACATTAATTATTCTAAAACTGTGGGTAACTCATTTCTCCGCTAACAATCATATTCAACCTCAACGACCAAACATTTATTTCCTTTGCCTCTTTTTGGGAGTCAATAACTTATTATCTTCCATATTGGTGTCACCATACTTTTCTTTACTTATTTTTGACACTAACCTGTGTGGCTACGGTAATAAAGAATATAGCCACCAGCGTCTCTTCCCGTGAGTGTCGTAGGAGGCGACTAAGGGTTATACAGTTCCACTACCACCTTGAAACCTATAAAGCCGACCGATAGCGGGATAACCATTCAACTGCTGGCTTTGAAATACACAGGCCGAAGACGGGCAACAGCGTCTTCAGTGCGACAAAGCCGGCCCTGCGGTCACCAACCCGCCCAGCGTGGTGACTATAGGCAACACACATGAGTTCACGCCATTTTTTGGCACGAGCTTGTGGAGGCCTATGTCCAACAGTGGACTGCGATAGGCTGAAGTAATTTTTGACACTGTATTACGCTTAATTTCAAGTGCCTGTGCAACTCGATCCACTATGTGGTTGACAGATAGTAATGGACCGCTATTTTCTCACTCCCTTTCAAAGTATTCCCGAAAGCGGACAACCAATTGACTGTTTGTAACGGTCTTCTTTTGTTCTTTTCGGCATTTTAGAGAACAGTACACACACACAAAATGAATAACTAAAAAAATAATAACAGAACTTAACAACAATAAAACAGCAACAAATACAACTTTAGCAACTGGCAAAACCAAAACACGGGAAGCATACAAGAGACAGAAAGTACTGATTGAGATATTTCGAGTCAGTGAGATGACGCGATTCACAAGATAGCCGTTACGATTATTTATTTAGCCGATTACTACGAGTCAATCCCTATCATTAAACGTTTCGTTTGATGCCTGTAATTTTAAGTTATCATTTTTTCTGTACCTTTTTTATTTTGTTTAAAATATAAAAACGCATATATAAATACAATTTCAATCTAATCAAGCATTATTATTTGCTTTGGAAACTAATTGGTGATTTTTAAAAATGTATATTTATCCGATTTGTTGAAAATTGTGAGCGTGTATTGGAACATATCAAATGTCACCGTACCCATCTTATGTGAAATAGGGTATAAATAAAACTCTTTGTTATTTAAAATATAAACGAATATTTAGATCTATTGACAGCTATGTCCAACCGAGTACAAACATTTTATATAATAAAATAATTACTTGTAATCGAATAAAAATTAATTTACTTTTAAAATGAGCTTACTATTTTTGTTATTGTCAATTATACGCTTATGGCAGTAAAATAACAGGCTACAAATTTTATCGACTTTGTATGTACACCCATCACTATCATTATACGATTCGAATCAATTTCCTTCAAATTTAACTGTGTCATATGTAGTCAGTATAACATTGAATATGTGTATATTATGTATTTATTTTCTTGCCTGAAACATGTAATATGTTATATAAATTCTTTACTATCAAAAAATATGTACGTACAGATTTCAAATAGTGTATAATAAATAAATGGGATGATTATTACAATGAAAATGTAATTTGCGAGATCTTTATAATTTATCTCGCAAAAATAACAGCAATACAAAAAGTTTTATTCCTTAAAATGTAAGTCGATTTATTGTAAGTTGTATTATTATTTACATTTTATAAATTGTTTTATTGTAAGTTATATTTGATTGCATGTTGGTTGTTTATTGTAAATATAGACTTTCTCGTGCCTTTTAGAATTTAGTCAAACTTTTAAACTATTACCTAGAATTAAGTACTAATTACTAATGTAAAGACACCATTAAAATTTTATTTATTTTGTTTATCATTTAATATATATTTTGATATGACATATATAATAAATCACTTTATATCTTTTTTATAATTTAAAATAGTTTTTCTTTTTTTTATAATGGATAAAAATATAGCATGTAAAAAATATTTTAAACTGAAAAATGGTTTGAAAAAAAAATTAAAAAAGTTTTCGAATTTTTTTTAATCGAGCTATTTACTATGTTACCATAACAAATTTATCTGAGTACATTTATAATATGCATTTATAATGCAAACATATTAATATAATAATTTATAAAGGCACTGTGAGTTTTTATATGGAAATACGACTTTATTAATTAATTTCAGTGCAGAATACTCTCTTATAATGTCAAGTTTTGTTATGGTAATAAATATTTAGGCATAATAAGTCATAATCTATAAATGTATAAAGATTATATTATTGTGAAGACTATGTAAACCAGCTCTGTAGATAGTAATATATTACTGAGCGCAGGTGCCGTTCTGCTGTTTTAATTTATCGTTTTTCGATTAGATTCTGTTATAAAATTTTAACCCTATTGTCAAGCTGCACGAATATAAAATAGTATGATAATTGATAACATATTAAAATACAGTGCAACATAATTTAAGTTGTGGAATACTAAATTTGTCAAAAACGTTAAAATGATCGAGCTCTGATCTAACATAGCTCTGAGTAACATACGATTGGATAGTAGAATACGATCAAATAGTTGATTGAAAATAGTCGTTACCTCGAATTGCCATTTGCCAAATATTTTATTCAAACAAATAAAATTTATAGCTTCAAATCGAGTCAAACTTTACTTTTTTTTTTAATTTTAGACTTTTTTTATATAATGATTATGGGATAAGCGGACACAAAGGTCAATAGTTACTTTTTTAAATGTCGTCAGTACCACAAGTGTTGGTCAATCGTTTTTACGCAAATATTAGTTACGTAGAACCTTTTCGGGATAAATGAAATTTTTATCATGTTTCCCGCTGAGTTAATATCATTTGGAAAATATATCTTAACTGGTCTAAATACAAGGTCAATGAACTACATTTAAGGGATATTTTTAAATGGTCAGTTTCCTGGATAGTTCGTAAAAGCATGTAAGCTTTATTACACATACAACGCTGGACAATGTTAGATGACTATTCTGTCCCTTTAAGCTACATGACATAATCAAAAATACCAAAAAACTTTTGGTTTTAGTGTAACTGATGAACCTTTGTCCTTTAATCGAAACATTTATGTCAGCCAACATCGTCCTAGGTGCCCTGAATGAAGATGTCATGTCATTTTATTAATAGCGTTGAGCAGTAAATCTGTATAATAAATTGTAACACACTTTTTTGGACCAATTCTCGTGGCCTTGAATGTAACATATCGCTTTAATAAAACAATGAAATCAGAAAAAACAATTTATTGATCACAATTTTACAGCACATTACATTTTACATTACAGTCAGACATTGTAAAAAACCACACCATTCCTCAATAAATCTATTTTAATTGAATATGTTTCTTATTTCAAAACACTAATATGTATATTTAAATATTAAAAGGTACAATACTGTGCGTACTTCTTTGCAGGCGAAGTACTCACTAGACCATATGTTATCTTTTTGTTTGTGACAGAATTAACAGAGGTAAAAAGGTAATTATTCAACGTTTTTGTCTTCCGTCTTATATTTTTTTTAAGTTTACAAAATTTTGTACATATCATAAGCAAAACGAAACGGTTTTATAACTGACCTCTTTGCCGATACGTCATTTTAGATGTTTCGGCACGGATTACAAGTATATTAGCAGTAAGTATTAGTGGAAGCCATAAAATCATAACATAATCGATTTTTAATCGGCATACTCATTAGTTCCTAAGGATTAGTCTGACGCAAGGGAGAGGAACTAATCACGAAATAACCACAACCGATACTTCAAAGCCGGAGTGCAATTGACCAATCATTGTACGACAATATGATTACATCGCCCTTGTGCCTCACTTCTACCCCCGGAGACCCAAAATTCAGTTCTGCACAGGTTGAAAATCAGCGCTCAATACCCTTGTCAATAATTATAG
This sequence comes from Melitaea cinxia, assembly GCF_905220565.1. Taxonomy (NCBI): domain Eukaryota; kingdom Metazoa; phylum Arthropoda; class Insecta; order Lepidoptera; family Nymphalidae; genus Melitaea; species Melitaea cinxia. Next base: position 15,231,683 of record NC_059400.1, on the reverse strand, counting down.
CTTATTAAGAAAATTAAACTTTAAATTTATCATTACGTATCGGAGCTAACTTTACTAAGAAATTTCTCTGACGATATTTGCTATTACAAATACCAAGAAAACATTTTAATCACATCTTAGGCTATATTATAAATATTAATTGTAATATACAACCTTTAATTACATTCTTAATTTTACAAACCTTGCCAAAATATGCAAAATAATAAAAAAATTTTGCAACGCAAGTATCAAACTACTTTATTCCAATAACGTTTATACGTCAAAGTCAAGCAGTAAAAAAAACCTTATAATTTTAACGATAATAAATAACTGCATATGAACACGATAGATATATTATTATTCATTTTAAAATGTCAAAAAGTCAATTCACTTTCAAAACACTCTGCGCCTAAGAATTGTTAAGGCACCGAAACAGCGCTTTCAGCGCTTTAGCCCGACGCTAGGAGCAACCGTGCTTCTGTATCCAGGTGGTGTAACGCGCTACATCCGCTTGCGTGACAGTGCGGCGTGTTTTCTCTATGGCGACATTCAAATCCTCCTTGGAAACGGGAGCGTCTAATTCTGAACGCTTTAAGCGACGGATTTGGTCGGGACTTTTTCCGGCTATTTTGCGACGCATTGTCATCATCGCTGCGTCTCTATTAAAAACAATGCAAAGAAAAACATTAAATGCAATACGTACCAATTGTTTATTATAAATAATAAGCTTGTACGTGATTTTGTAAAAGCTGTACAAATATAGGACGTCTATTTTATAACAAATTTTCTATAACCTTGATAGTTTTTGGTATTTGAATACTAAACTTTACTTACTAATTTTCTTACAAGTTAGAATTATATATCTTCTATTAAATCATTTATTGTACTTGTACTTAGCCACATTTGTAATCGCGTCCGGGAAAACGACTAACATTAATAATGAAATTTGCAATACAAGGATTTACTGGTACAAAAAACGAACCAGCTAGGCTTTATTTTGGAAGCTTTTGACCAGGAGAGACATATGCATACTGAATATCAACGGTTGAAATTTATGAAAAATCTCGCTTTCCCTTATTTCGCCGTAGAATAAAAAACATTATGTGTTTCTACGCCATTCGTAATAAAAATAGCCTAAGCTGAGTAAGTTAATCGTATATTACCTGCACATGTTATTAATATCGGAGCCGCTGTACCCTTCTAGCTTAGCCGCTAATTCTGTGAAGTCAACATCGTCAGCAAGTACCACCTCTCGAAGACAAAGTCTTAATAACTTCACTCTTGTTGGCTCTGTAAACGAAAAAAAAATTAAGTATATTTTTCATTATAGTACAAAAAATAACTGGTAACATTCCGATGCTGGACATAGGCCTCTTTCCCCATGTAGGAAAAGGGTCGGACCTTAATCCACAACGCTGCTCTACTGCGGGTTGGCAGATATATTTTCGCATCTATGAGTAACGATCGGTCAGGTCTATATGATAACAACCGGGACCGACAGCTTAACGTGCTCTCCGAGGCACAGTCACGAGACCCACAAGGACAGGTATCCAAAACGAAAACAAATATTAGTACGAATGCAAATATCCATTACGAGCGGAAATCGAACCCGCGACCGCCGGTGTATTGGCGCATACATGGCACATGAATAACTACACCAGGGCAGTAAAATACTAATATGCACTTATTATTTTAGCGATATCATGAATTAAATAAACTTCTTTCCGAATAAAAAAATAGTAATCATTCTAAGGGTTTGAACTTTGTTACAAAAGTTGGTTACTGCAGTCAACAGTGTTTTTTTTATATATAAACAAAACATTTTAAAAAATTAATTAAAAAATAATCGCACACATGAACCGTGTTTTTTAGAGTTGTATTATAGGAAATCATTGCTTATTTTAGTATTTAACATTATTTTTCTCTAAAGCTTTGTTAATTATGTATAAGTTATTGTTTACTTCAATAATATATTACCGTCAGGTAGTCCAACGTAAATTCGTTTCTCGAAACGTCTTCTAAACGCCTCGTCGATATCCCACGGGTGGTTCGTTGCGGCCAGTACCATAATTACCTTATCTTGATTACTAGAAATAATACGATATTCTATATTCGAAAATTTATTACAATTAGACTATAATATAAGAAGAAATGATCATTTAAATCATAATATCATTCAAATTCAAATGTTTACTTCGTATTCAAAATCACAAATTTTGAACTCACATAAAGCAGTATCAATTTAATTGTTCAATTTCAATTTCCTTAGCATTTAAAACCCCTTTCATTGAAGAATAGGTACTTATATATATGGCTTGATATGGGTTTGAAATTAGTGGAGATATAACTCGGTGGCGTAGCGTGGATTTTTGCCGCCCGAGGTTCATCGAAAATTTGCTGCCCTACCAGTTCAATTAATTTTTTTACTAAATGAATTTAACGCACTCATGGCAAGCACAATTTTCATTGTATTGATTAACCGAGTCTAAAAAGGAGGGGATTCACAATTCTACTGTATTTTTAGGTGTCACATTGCAGGCGCGATTTGATTTTGTCAATAGAAAAAATTATAGGGATTTTCCCGCCCCTGACCCGTCACTGATCAAGTACAAACACGTACGAAAGACAAGTCAGGAGTTAAATTCTGATGTCGACAAATACGTCATTTATGTAATAAATAATAAAATAATATCTATAGCTTACACACACGGTCATCAGTTCCTAAAGTAAGCAACTTAATGTTTTTGTTATAGGTAACAGCCTACATAATATTTTTTTTCTTTCGATAATCACATACTTTTGTTATAGGTAACAGCCTACATAATATTTTTTTTCTTTCGATAATCACATACATATAACACCCAGAATCGGGGTGGGAATCGATCTCACAAACCCCGGAACAGAATACAGGCTAACTACAACCAGGGCTGGGCAAAATACATGCTTTGCTTTAATTGAAATACAAATTAAAAAATAGTGTATCGCAAGTAATTAAAATACGAAATACAAAATACTTTTAAGAAAGGTATTTAAAATATAAAATACAAAATACAGTATTTTAGCCATTTTTAATTGAAATACAAATTACAAAATAAGTAATCTAGACCAGCACGGGCTGAAAAGTAGTGGAAAACAAGATTAATTTATCAGTAAAACCAGAATTTCCTTTAACCCATTCGCTGCGGCGGACGCCTATCGGCGTTTTTTGATTTAACATTGAGGTTCGAAGGACGCCCATCGGCGTTTTTTTTCAATTCCTTTTATCTTGGCGAAAACAAGTCACAAAAAATTATAGTTGCAATATAGGCACATTTTTTTAAAAATACAACAAGGTACTGCTCGCCGTTTCCGAATATTTGTTTGAAAAATAACTTTTGAAAAAATGCGTATTCCATCCTAGGTGCGAAAGACGCCTAACGGCGTCTTCCAGGAGTTAACAACCTTTGATTCTAAATAAATACCTATTATGTTTTTTTTGCAATATTTCCTAAATGTATTTAGTTAATATTATTTTTTCTATAATAGAGGTAGTTATTAGTACTGCTTCTCCTCCGCCGCTTACGCGCCCAAACGCGTACGGTTATTCATATTGTGACATTCTTTAACGAAATGAAAAGAGACCTGGCAAAAGAAGTAATAATGATAAAAATGATTTTAGACTCAGTTCGAAACTTCGAACGTTCGTGAAGACCGTGAGTCTTACTTTATTCGCAATTTTACTATAAGCCAAAATCTTTGGACGTTTTATTTATTAACTTAACTAATTATGAACTTAACTTACACACTTAAACTACTTACTTAATTTAATTTACACATATTTAGATAAGTTAAAGCTTATTCTACAATATAAAGGATAAATTAGATCAAATAAAGAATCATTCCTGTTTTAATGAGAATAAATTACTCAGTCTATTGTATCAATCACTTAATTAGTTATCCTTTGACAACACTGGTCAACAAAATTTAACGTGTTTGGAAACAAATAAACATGTATGAATTCATCTACTCACTTTATATAAATTATTAGATAAATATTTACGAAGTTAAAATTTTAACGAATTGAAACTTGTCCGTTCTATATAATGTCGACGAATTGGATCAATTATTTCAACAAAAGTTCATTTTGATACTAATTTTCATGTTAACGAAGGTCTCTATAAAAAAAGGTCTGTAAATAAATAATAATAAAATTATAAAAGTAATCAAAAGGTTTGCAACCTCTGATATTAATTTATAATGATAATTTAGCCGTTGTTATCAGTTGACACTAAAATATATGAGACTGTAGTTTAAAAGTGAAGTATAATTATATAATTAAAATAATTTAATTACTATTTATCGCAAACAAAAACTTCACAAAAAAATCCTAATTAATGTTAATTTAATTTTTACACCAAACACGATCATGAACGTACCACACGTTTGGCGTATTTGTAGTTTTTTCTAAGATTTTAGCGCTAAAATGATCATTTTTATTGCACAATGCTGAAAACGCCGATCGGAGTCCCATATTATCCTAATGAGGTGCGGAGGACGCCCATCGGCGTTCGCGACGAAAACCTTCCCGCACCTGGCTAATAAGCGTAATTTTTATCGCCGCAAGGAATGGGTTAATGAACACTAGATTTTTAAATGTACTGTCAGACAAACAGCCTCTTGTTGGAGAGTGAATAAAACCTGCAAAAGAAAACAATTTTTCTACAGGTCCCGATGAGCACAAACTTGTGTTAAATTGTATGAACACATTTTTTATATTTGGATAGCGCTCAAGAATTGAAAGCTCTTTGCTTCTATCATTTAGGAAACTGAACAACTCTAACTCCATTTTTGATGTCTGTGGTTGATCACTGTCTTTGTTCTCGAAAATAATAAAATCATCATCTACTTTACTAGTGCTGCTACTCCTGCTGCTTCCAGGCATTATTTCATGTTTTTTGTAACTTGTCTCTAAGGCATGAATGGAAGATTTTGAATTCTTTGCCTCTCTTCTGTTGTGATGCTTTCTGGCAACCAACGCATTTTATAACTAGTTTATAACTAGGGTAGTAGCATCACGCTAATATGGCTCCATTTACTTCAAGTGACAGTTTAAAAAAATTTTCAAATCTTTTTTCTAAACTCTTTTTAGTTGTGGTACAATGAAAGTAAAATGCCTCAAGTTGCTATCTTGCAGTCGATCTAATCTGGTTCTTACAGAATGTAATCTAGAGCTGTAGCAATTGGTTTCTACACTTCAATGAATTCCTCCAAGTATAGTTCGATGGCAGAGAAAGAGTTACTCTTATCCAACTTATCAAATAGGTAATTTAATTTTGATTTGCTTCTCATAAGCTGCACTACAGAATCATAAAGAGAGTTCCATCTTGTGGGACAGAGAGACTATACTAGCTTCTTTACCATCAATATCCTCTGAATGAAGGTTAAATGTATTTTGTTAAAATGTATTTTGAAGTCTCAAGTATTTGAAATACTAATTACAAAATACCTCGGCGTCAGGTATTTGAAATACGAATTACAAATTACATTTTAAGAAAGTAATTGAAATACAAATACCAAATACGTATTTGTATTTCAATTACGTATTTTAATTACAAGTAATTCAAATACTGCCCAACCCTGACTACAACTATGCCGGAGGGAAATGAAATGAAATTGACTAGCCCTTGGCGCAGTTTGTAGTGACCCTGCTTTCTTCTCCGAGGGTTGTGGGTTCGATTTCCACCCCGAATGTGGGTGTAATATAAATATTTGTATTTCCTTTATTCCTTTATGTATAAAGGAATATATTCTTTTGAGTTTGTATATTTGTTTAGTACCTTTTTTTATAGCAATAGTCATATGTATTGTTTTATAAAGAGATTTTTGACACTCCATAATAGTCACATATAAAAGAAATATTTAATTTTAATTTTATGTATAGGAATTGGTAAATAACTTTAAATGTCGTTTCATTGTTTTTTCAGGTAGGTTAAGGGTTCTTATAATTTATTTTTGTACCATAATGTATAAAGAAAAATTGTATAATAAAATCTTTGTTTTTTCAGAGCAACACATTGTATAATTTTCCGATTCCAATTTTAAGTAGTCAACTAATGTCTTATAATATGTATTATTTATAAGTAAGGTACTACGGGCAATTAACGCCCACTTAACTTTAAACTATTTTTTTTTCTATAAATATAAATTCAATTAAAAAAATAATGCGATAAACAAATAAATCATACTTTTCTGAACCCAAAAATATTGATTAAAAATATAATTCGTTGAAATTTTGATACTTATGGCATATTTTTAAAAACTTTGTCTTTGGGCGTTATTAAAAATACCACGTTCATTAACGCCCGTTTACTTAAATGTAATTCTAGACGCAGAAAACATGTTCCTGGAGGATAAATATATAATAAAACACATCAGTCACATATAAATTTCTTTATTAAAAAGTTAAAAATATATAAGAAATCAAAATTTAACACAAAAAATAACAAACTTCCTAAAGTAGTAAAAGTACTCTGAAACTTCTCTGTATAATCATTTGAACAAAACTTTTTTGGTCATATATCAACATTTACATCAAATAACAATTAAAAAGTTTTTCTGTCTAAAAATAATAACATAAATATTATCCTATATTGGGCGTTATTAAACAGAAAAGGGCAATAACGCCCTGAGGTACTAGGTTAATAACGCCCGTTCATGGCAACAACAACGAAAGGTACATAAGTAAGTCTTTTAAAGTACTTAACATATATGAGATCTAAGACACAGAATTTTTAAACTATAAACATTAAATTATAACGATAAGATAATAATCAGTCTTGCCCCATCTAGCTACTGTATATTACTTAAACCATAATTTCTATCACTCTTTGATTCTTTGGCACTTAAGAATTAATTTTTAATCAACAAGATGAGCAAATAAATTCGGAATCATCTTTAGTAAGACCTACACAGTCCTCATGGTACCACTTCTTACAATCGTTACATTGTCGCATATCCAACTTTTGATTTTCATGGCATGCGTGGCAGTACCAATCTTCTGTTTCATCATTCTCTTTGTTGTTCATCTTTTTTATTTGTTTTCTTTCTGGTTCCTTTGTGTTCTTTTTCTTCGTATATTTTAGAGCTTTTTTATCTCTTACGAGTACATCTTTTTCTCGTGCTTTATTCGATTTGATCATAAGCGGTTTTTTCATTTTCTTTTGACTATTATTTTTATTATCAGTAAATAAATCTTTGGTAATTCTTTGTCCTTTATAGTTGATCGCTTTTTTACGTAGTCGTTTATTTTTAACTACGCCATAGTCCGGTGTAGGCAGAAATTCATGAAAAGGTGTTTTATTGGATTTTGTTTTAAATGTACTTAGTGGAACGTTGTCTTCACTATCATCCGAACGAGAAGAGCTATTAGACTTTTTTGAATTTATTTTGCGTTGTTTAATTGGCGTACTATATCCCTTATAAATGTAATCCAGATTATCATTCTCGTCATCAGAAGATGAATAACCATATATTTCTGCAACTGTAAACTTGGTCTTATTTTGGCAATAGAGACTTGATACAGCAAGTGCACTATTTGATTTTTGTAATCCCGAAGAACTTGGTCCTAAAATAGATGGTAATAAATCACATTCTTCGGTATCTCCTTCCTCTCTTTCTTCTTCTGAACATTCAGTAGATGAACTGTACTCAACAAGACGAGATTTTACTCTTATATTGTCTTCCAAAGTTTCATCTTCCACCTGTTTAGAAGTTCGAAGGCGTTGAATGGGCGTACTAAATATGTTTTCTATTGTTCCCAAATTCTGGTTGAGTGGTTCATGAGATGACGGATATGAATTTTCAGATGAAAGCGACAGGTTATCAATTTCTGACACTGATTCATGTATGGGCTGCGCACTAGTTGAAGACCGTGGAATATATGATGGGTTTGATAGTATATCAGCGCTTCTATCAAATTCTGACTGTTGAATTGACTGTTCACGTGTTGGAACGCAAGGAATCTCTGATAAAACCGATGGGGCATATGCTTCTTCTGGAATCGCCTCAGGATTAAAAGGAAAGAGACCTGTTGCTTTAAAACCATTAACGATATTACTGTATGTCATACACTTGGGCCAGACTTTACTAAATATTTGATTAAATGTGGGTTTTGACAATTTTTTATCAGGATTGGCGTACAGGAAGCTCATAACAGCCTCATCCCAGTGGTGTTCGTAAGACTTGTTTACAGATTTGTCTAACGGTTGAAGCTCATGTGTTGTATTTGAAGGAAGGCAATATAAAGTTATATCATTTTTATCGGCTTCATCAAGTGCCTCAATTGAAAGGTGACATTTTGCACCATCGAAAATCAATAAACATTTTCCAGCCACTTTGAATTTCCCTAGGTGTTGAATGAATTCTACAAATAGGTCACTATTCATGCTACCCTTCGGTGCCATTCTTACCAACGTTCCTGCTGGTAAGTTTTCTTCTAAATCTGGTCTTTGTCTCTGTCCTTTAAATAAAATCATTGGTGGGATTGCTGTACCGATTGCGTTGACACACATTGCTATTGTGACGTTTTCAGCGTGTTCAGGGGCAATTAGATGGACTCTTTTGGCTCCCTTTTCTGCCAACACTGTTTGCTGTTTATGCAGCGTTATACGACACCCTTTCTCGTCCATATTATATAATCGTGCAGGATATCGTATGATGTCTAGCTCATCATATAAATCTTTCACAGCCTGAAAATGTTGTTTAACTATCGGTTTATTTAACTTCTGTGCTCTTGCTGGGTTCATTATTTGTGGTTTCCTTTTGCAGATCGAGGGATTACGTTTCAAAAAGCTTCTTAACCAATCTGAACCAGCTAACCTGTTAGTTTCATTAAAGTTGTTTTTTATATCATATCTCTCACAAAAAAGATAAGCCTGTTTTCTAATAAATTTTGGTGTGAGAGGTACTCCGATGTTTGCAAATCGTTTTATTCTTGCAGCCAAATCAGATTCTTGTGTATCTGTGAAAACAGGTTTTCGTCCCAAACGTTTTTCAACACTCCCTATTTTTAAGTGATCCCTCAAAGTACGTCGGGGTATATTATATCTTATACTTGCAGCTCTTTGAGTGAGTCGGCCACTTTGGACAGCTTTCATTGCAGCTCTGAGTCCATCTTCTGTCCAAGATTCCCCTCTTTTTCTTTTACTCACAGAAGTCAGCGGCGACATTACAAATCCTAAACAAAAGAACAAAATTTACATATTTATTATATAATAAATTAAATACTTATACTAGGTGTAAGGGACAGTTCAACGAAACCCGAAACTATAGCTTTAGAACATTACCTTAAACTGAAAAATAGTGCAAATGCTCCTAAGGAATTTCAAAAAAAAAATTTGGTCTCTTAGAATGTTACGTGAAAGTATCGATACCCCACGAATAAAGTAAACATATTTTTTCGTTTTCTTGGTTACAATGCAATTTGGTTTAAACTCAGAATAAGAGTCTATAGCCCATAGTATAGCCCATAGGCTTCGTTAAAGCGTCCCTTACACCACCGGGTACATATCGATGTAGAAAATAAATTTAATAATATTTAGTTTCTAATTACAAAAGAAAGAATAAGTTAGTATTTTGTTGAGTTAAGTAAGTATGCTTATGTCCACATAATATAGTACTTATAAAATCGCTTACATATAATTGGTTCAATAACGCCCAAGAAGCGTAATATCGCCCAACGGTCATTTGAACAGGCGTTATTAGCCGAGCGGGCGTTATTGTCTTTTTCGCGTTTGTTTACGAAATTATTTATGTTATCTAATGAATATTAGTGGAACATTAAGAATAGTCACTTACAACACTACGCACAAAGTAAATTTAATAGAAGAAATATAAGGGAATAATTAAAAACTTACAATTTCGTTGGAGCAGTTTTTATAACAGCAACGTCCGTGAGCGATAACCTTGAAGCGCGGCACTATACTGGTAAGATGGCGGCTCCAGAAACTTTATTTTACGCTAGACGCGTTCCTATTGGTGTTAACTATGAATGCGTACGCTGTGACGCTGCTCATTTGAATTAAAGTGCGTTTTCTCAGTTTTGGGCGTTATTTGACAGAGGGCGTTAAATGCCATACCTACCTTATGTTTATCGAAAAAAAATGTAGCTATACCAGTCGCCCAAATATAACCCAAGTATTAATTTGCTTACTTTAGGAAAAGACGAGACCGTATGTGTATTGTGTAGATATTTATTTATAAAAAAAAGAAATTATTTATTTCACCATAAGGTATATACACACACGTAACGAGTGTCACAAAATTATTAACATTCAAAAAGAAACTAACAAAATAAATTAAAAAGTCAAGGTCAGGTAATAATTTCATTAAAAGTTAACTCAATTGAACGAAATCCACATCATTCAAAACTATTAACATAATTGACATATCTTTAAATTAAAGTACATAAAAGCTTACAATGCTGCAGCCAGACCATCCATCTGAATGAGCAATTCCGCTTTAAAGCGCCTTGACGCTTCATGTTCAGAGTCAGCGCCTCGGACCGCGCACAGTGAGTCGACCTCGTCGAGGAATATTGTGCTCGGTGCGTGGAAGGCCGCCTGGACAAATGTGACACGAGGTCAAACACACACTAGGACAAGTAGATCTATTAATTATTATACATTACATACGTACGTATTTACCTGAATTAAACGGACATATGTGTGAATAATTTGCATCTGTGTTGCAAATTTTTGTACGCGTGAATATAATTAAAATATCAATCAGTAACTCAATTAAAAAAGAGAAATACTGAATTTGTTTACAAGCTGGTGTTCTACTTTTTACTATTTTACTTTCTTTATGATCTATTTTAAAAGTCAACATACTCGATTCCATAACTCTCATTTAATTTAAAACAAAAATCTGACTGTCCCAAAAAAAAAAAAAAAAACTAACTAAACTTTTTATTCTTATAATTTACTGTAGTAAAAGTTTCTAAAAAACTAAAATATTCTTATATTTTATTCTAATGAACTACTAAAACACTTTTAAATCGTCACTTTCCACATCTATCATGTCAGTTTTACGTGAAACTACCAAGTAACTTTACGCTTTCGGAATATAAATTAAAGAAAATATCGAATAAAAGCCTTAATATATATATATATATTCCTTTTATCCTTTGCGATCGTTTATACTTATATAGTTCGTAATCGTAATTCACCACGTACCATATCAAATAGAAGTCTGACGAGCTTCTCCGAGTCTCCACGGTATTTAGATGTTAGAGTCGCCGATGAAACGTTAAAAAATGTGGTGCGACATTCGGTCGCTACCGCCCTGGCGAGCAACGTTTTCCCCGTACCCGGAGGACCGGTTAATAACACCCCCTTCCATGGACGACGAATGCCCTGAAAAACAGTGTAGAACGTAGATACAGCACTATTAAAATATATGTGATGATGATTAAGTTGCTGTGGTACACGCTTATTACTTTTTTTACTATTTCGTGAACTATTGAAGATTTTGGGACATGTCTCAAATTTATCTTTGGAGATTTTACTTCGTCAAAAATCAATTAAAATCTGAGTAACCCACGAAAAAATATTAATAGCATTTCGTCTACTTCCCGTCTTTGACGCTTGCCTTGTACAAATTATTAAGCGTGCAGCGTGAATACTTGGGTGTACGTAATCGCTCACGCGAATCGCCGCTTTAAACTAGGCTAGTCCAACGAATTTGGTGTGTTGATTGTTCTTTTCACTTTTTTATTACGTACACAGCTTAGCCATAAAACGATTTCTAAGATGACATGTGAGTTCCTTCTTTCCATAAGTAACAATATTTAATTATAAACATTAAAATAAAAATATAAATAAACTCATTATTAAGTACCGTAGTGGCACCAATGACCGACAAGACCCAATAACCGACAGTTTATATTTTGATTCAATAAAATAAGAGTAGGAAAACGATTTCTTAATATAGCAAAACTGTACCATAGATAGCACACTTTTGATTGGCTCCCAGTGACTTTTGAGCGATATCCGTCTTTTTTTTTGAAAATGACGGTGTGACAACTGATTGCGCCTGGAGTACCGGTGAAAATTACAATATTTCTTAGTGAAATCCTTAAGGAAGTGAGTACATTTTTTTTATTAATTATACTAATGTAGTCTAACATATTTGGATTTTATGTTTTTCACGGGTTTATTATAAGAACTATACGATCGATTTTTGTTCTAACGAAAGTTTAAGGTTATTTTGATATTAGTATAATGTTGGTGTCGATCACTGGTTTTCATAAACTGACTTTTACCAATAATCGACACGGGTCGATAATAATTTTTTGAAAACATTTTTCATTTGACAAGCGAATATAGTTCTTCTTACTTTGCGTATTTGGTAGATATTTGAAGTAAACTAAACAAAGTCGAGAGACCAGTAATCGACAAGTGTCGATTATTGGGAAATAATGTGTCGATGATTGGTTCTTACAGATGGTTCCGAGAAAAAATTATACTCCCAACCAGTTAGAAAAAACCTTAGAAGCTGTAAAAAAAATGACGAAAAGATTGCAGTCGCATACCATTTTTGGCGCGAACTTGTGGAGGCATATGCCCAGCAGTAGACTGCAATAGGCTGAAATGATGATGATAAAACTTTTTGATAATTGTTTGTTAATTATATTGATCCTTTTTATTATAATTTACATAAGTCTGTAAGTGTGTAATCTCTGTATTTTTATGATTAATACACTTCAGAAAGAATAATTGTGTTTGCAGGCAAACGAAGAAAAGCCGACTTCAATTATATCGACAAGTAATACAACGTAGGTAGACGAAAAATTAGTCAAGTAAATACGCATTATCAAAGATTACTCAAAAAGTTGTAATCAGATCTCGATGAAATTTAAATGTGACCACATGATAAACATCGGCTTTCGATTAAATTAAAAATCATTAAAATCGGTACACCCAGTAAAAATTATGCGGATTTTCGAGAGTTTCCCTCGATTTTTCTGGGATCCCATCATCAGATCCTGCTTTCCTTATCATGGCACCAAACTAGGGATATCTCCTTTCCAACAAAAAAAAAAAAAGAATTATCAAAATCGGTTCATAAACGACGGAGTTATGCCCGAACATACATAAAAAATAAATAAATATACGGTCGAATTGAGTAACCTCCTCCTTTTTTTGAAGTCGGTTAAAAATATGGACATTATACTATGGACAATAAATGAATACTTATTAAACTGTTAATTTTATTTTAACGGCCCACTAAGGAGGCCGCGATTTGGCAGATACACATTATAGGTAATAATCGATAACTGGGAGTCGGTAATTGGTAACTGTCGATTACTGGGGTGTCGATTACTGGAGATTCGGTGTCGATGATTGGAGATTTATACACTTTTTCCATTTTTAGGATTTTTTTCTAATCCGGATATAGTTCATAAAAATATTACACCCTATTCTTATATCAAGAATATATCTTACCATACTCAATCGTTACTTTTGGTTTAAAGATGACTAAATGACCTTTAATTTTATAAAGAAGTCCACTATCTCCTTAAAGTGTCGACGATTGGTGCCACTACGTTATATTAATACAATAAGTACGTTTACCTTGAAATAATCAGGCATTACGAGCGGCAGTACCATGGCTTCTTGCAACACAGACTTCGCATCGTCCAATCCAATCACATCCCTCCAGCGAACATCTGGATTTTTCTGCAATATATCCCTCTCCAAAGTTTCCACTAAGTGTATTTCATAGCCAGAAGTGTTAAATATCTTTTCGTCTTTTTCTAGCATGGTCACATCGCCTTCTGTTGGTATGTCACTTTTTCGCACTATTGGCTTTATTGGAACCAGCTGACGTCGTGTTCTAGGAATTCGATCTACAGAACGTGTCTTTCTTCCACTGCTCACTGAAGAATTTGTGGCAGAAACCTTTCGAGATACAATAGATGGTAGCGTTGGTTGGATATCAGGGTCTCGTTTCCTCAGAGTGCCTGCCCATTTCTCAGTAGTCGGATCTGTCTGCTTATTTTGATCAGTTGATTGTTCTTGAAATGAATTTACTGGCGTGGGTTTAACAACTAGAATAATTAATAATATATCATTACTTTTAAGATTTTTTTTTCAAACTACGTAATGAACTTTACATTTTAATTTAAAAATGTAGAAAATATGCTTTCGTATTTGTGTCGTATATATGGTAACATAATATAAACTAGGTATGTAAATAGTATATAAATTACGTAACTGTATCAGCTACATATACGAATCTACCTTGTGTAGGAGGATGTCTAGTGCCGTTGCCAGCGTGTGTGTTAGAGTTTTTGTTTCTCTCTCTCTTATTGTCGCTCTTTTCGGTTCTGAGACCATCCCTCGGACCTTCATCTTTCTTGTCTCCACCACGTCGTGTTGTCATCCTCGCAAATCCAAACGGCTGCAGACTCTCAGACATCATGCGATCCATCATTCTGGCCATTTGATGGAAGCCAGAAGATGGACTGGTGAAGATAAAATCTTGTTAATATACGTTTGTTACACGCATAATATACAGCATACAATCAAATTAACTACAATGATTATGATAATGAATATAGTGGCACTATATACATAACCAGCTTCTGCCCGCGACTCGTCCGCGTGGAACATTTTCTTTGGGCTAACTGTGGAAGCTCTCAAAAAGAAAAGAAAAACCGATTTTAAAACATTCTTCATTAATTCTCCGCTCCTATTGATCTTGGAGTGATAATATTTAGCCTATAGGCTTCCTCGATAAATGAGCTAACACTGAAAGAATTTTTCAAATCGGAGCAGTAGTTTCTGTGAGATTAGCGCGGTCAAACAAACAAACAAACTCTTCGGCTTTATAATCTATAATATAAAAATGAGTCGCTGAATGTGTTGCTAAGCGCAAAACTCGAGAACGGTTGGACCGATTTCGCTAATTCTTTTTTTAAAATATTCCTTGAAGTACGAGGATGGTTCTTGCGGAGAGAAAAATTCTAAAAACAAAAAAATTTAAATTTCCTGAAAAAGTCTAAAAACAACACTTTTCTATACTCCCATACAAAAGATTTGTGGTAATACTTAAAAGTCAATTTGAACTTTAATACCATACGATAAAGTTTGTGTTAGGCGATACAAAGTTCGCCGGGTCAGCTAGTATTAGTATAGATATGATATATAATATTATGTAGTACTATATTACATTTAATATATATTGTCTTAATCAACTTACGAGTAGGTACAACATTAATTATATACTTAATGCATGCAGTGTCGTAAACGTAAGGAATGTGTAAAAAAATTGATGAAAAATTCTAATGATACTTGTAGTGTAATATGCTAATTCAAATTTGAACATATTGCAAGGAGTTAATTAATTTTCTTTAGGCCTTAATTTTATGTTTAAAGTAACAATAAATGTTATCCCACCTTTTGTTTTCTACTTATACTTTCTACAAATTTTCTGATGTTGACAACATTGGATGTGGATGTATATTTTTATATTTAACAGATGTTTTCTTTACGTAATTAATGTATATAAAATTACGATCGAGTTTGAATGAACAAAATAACGATATTTCGAAAAACTAAAACCAACTAATCTTACATTGAAAAAAGATTAACACGAATCAATCGAAACTGCATCCATTGTGCTTAAACCGCGCGTCTTATAACTGAAAATTCCAATTTTTCTTCTCTAGGGCGTAAAGTCATAATAAGGACACATAAAACTAATAATAGTCATGCAATAAAACATAACCAGCATTAACTTGCATCTTCAAGGAGCACTTCATTTTGGAATCTTGGAATGTAGGTCTATGATGGGGATACTACAATTCTAATTGGTTGAATATTAAGGTCATAATTTTTAATAATTGGATTTCCCAAGGTAAACAAGTGAATTTTAAAGAGAAAACTTTCCCAAAAAAAGACTGTTCCTGATTAATCAATTGCACTTACTTGCCAAGTAAGAGGTCATTCAACTTTGCAAATGCTAGTCAATTTTTGCAATAGGATTTTATACAGTAAACTACGGAACCGGAATCATAGATATGTCCCTAATGATAAAAACTAAAATTGTGCAATTATTGTATTGGTTTTGAACTTTGTGTACCTTACCTATGCTTATAATATATTAAAGTATATCCCAAATCAGCACCTAAAATGATTTTTGAAAAACTATGAGGTATATGTTTTCAGCTTCAGCTTTCAACTTTTTCCTTTCATAAGAAATCTTGGCATACAAAAAACAATATTTCATATATATAACGGAAGGTTCTAGTAAATCTAACTTCGCGAAGTTTTTTTCGCAAATACGTACCTAAAAAATGGATCATGCTCAAAAAACTGCCGCAGACCGCCAACATTGGGAAACAGTGACTCGCCAAAACCAAAATTCATGGTGCGTTTGATAAATCTCAACGCGTAAAAGTACATAAGTATATTATATAGTAGTAGTAAGTATATTATATAGATTATATAAAATGTCACGAAAACATAATTTGTCCGTAATTATGTCATTTATCGGTCAGCCGAATTGTAAAAATCTTTTGGCAAGTCTGTTTTGTATCCGTTACCATGGTGACTGACCGGAAACTCCCGACGCTATACCGTGCGTGTAATGAGGTTTCTCTCTTCTAGTAAAAATAAAGGAAAAACGTCTTTATGACAATAGCCTAAACACTATTAATATTGTGAACTATTAACATATATATATTCGCTCAAAAGGTCATTTATTACGAAAAGATTTTTATCGTTATTCGTTATACTTACTGACCCAGTTTAACGGAATATCAAGACTTCTAGAGGCACTAGACGTCTCAACCTTTATATTGCCGGGAACACATTTTAATAACTACTAAAAACTTTTTAAAAAATTACTAAATTAAAAATCTTAAATATACATTTTAATTTAATCCTAGGCGATAAATAATTCATATATTGAACGAATACACCAAAATTCTGCAAAAATTAAATGAAAAGATAAAAAACAAGAAAGTATGAACACCGGCAGGAACAAAATTCAATGAAAAATCTAAAACATAACATAGTTATCTAGAGGTTATTCAACTTTGTTTGTCCATTGACGGAAGTGGGGTAAACTTACAAGCAACGAGGATGTGTGTCAAAGGCCATCGACTACGAGGTGATTGAACTGAAGGACCGATGGTATTGAAACTTTAATGCACGTATCTATTTTAAATAATTACATATAACGTCGCCCTTAAACAAGGTTATGAGGATATTAGGGTCTAATCCAAGGGTCGTTAGCATAGGTGTTCTAGTTCCTTCGAACATAATGAGTGTCACATATAAATATTAAAATAACTTAAACTTGTAGTAATGTATGATATACAATGAAGTAAGGAAAAAACTTTTTTAATACCTATTTTACTAGCTTTACGTTTGGCACTTCGCCGTCGTATTACACCGGTAAAATATCGCTTATGTCACTCAGTGACAACATAGCATTCTCCTGGAGATTTTCTTTAAATGGGTCCCGTAATTTTTGAGTTTATTAAAAATTTCAGTTTCTTTTTCGTTGACTAAACTAGCTTCAGGGTGTCGGTTTTTTTGTGATGGTGTGCGCGCGTATCGTCAAAATTTATTCTCATAATTTTCCTTAACGTGCCAAAAGAAGGATAACTTCAAAAAATATCAAAGCCTTCCTCTTTATAATATTAGTATAGATTGTGTTTGACTATGATATACAGTAAGTGACAACAAGGTTTTATAGGCAAAAATATGGTGTAATTTCACTCTCCACAATTATAGTTCCAAAAAGCATAAACTGTGATTTTTTCACCGTCTAAGTGTTTCGCTGTTGCACAAAGACTTTTGCTGTGAATGAAAAGCATACGGAACTTAATTCGTCATGCTGCGTTTAGCCCGGCATAGCTGTAAATGCACGTACGAAGTGTGTTTGCCCTGTAGATTTAGATTTTTAGTCTTAAGGTCCTTTCTTTTGTGTTCTCAAATATATTAAATTGATATATTTAATGAAACGTAATTGAATTTTTAAAAAAAGGAGGAGGTTCTCAATTCGACTGTATTTTTTTTTATGTATGTTACATCAGAACTTTTGACTGGGTGGA
The DNA here is from genome assembly GCF_905220565.1 of Melitaea cinxia. Lineage (NCBI taxonomy): Eukaryota > Metazoa > Arthropoda > Insecta > Lepidoptera > Nymphalidae > Melitaea > Melitaea cinxia. The sequence goes on along the minus strand of NC_059400.1, from coordinate 15,213,598 downwards.
GCGATTTCGACAAATTTTCTTTTAATCGAAAGGTGGTGTGTGTCAATTGGTCCCATTTAAATTTATTTGAGATCTAACAACTACTTTTCGAGCTATATCTAATAATGCGTTTTTACGTGACGCTTTTTTCGTCGACCTACGTTGTATTATACCGCATAAATTTCTACTGGATGTACCGATTTTGATAATTCCTTTTTGTTGGAAAGAAGACATCCCTAGTTTAGTATCATGATAAGGAAACCAGGATCTGATAATGGGATCCCAGAGAAATCGAGGGAACTTCTTGAAAATCCGCAATAACTTTTACTGGGTGTACCGATTTTAATAATTTTTAATTTAATCGAAAGCTGATGTTTGTCATGTGGTCACATATAAATTTCATTGAGATCTGATAATTACTTTTTGAGTAATCTTTGATAACGCGCAGTTACTTGAGTATTTTTTCGTCGATCTACGTTGTATTACTCGTCGATGTAATTGAAGTCGGTTTTTTTTTCGTTTGCAAGCAAACACAATTATTATTCAATTATTACATCTGTTATGCCATTTTAAGCAGTTTGAAGTTTTGCTCATACAATTTTTTTATACCGTATCACTTCTTCTAAGTGTATCTATCTGTGTGGCTACGGCATTAAAGAATATAGCCACTCCCTCCTTCTCGTGGGTGTCGTAAGAGGCAACTAAGGGATAACACAGTTCCACTACCACCTTGGAACTTATAAAGCCGACCGCCTAGCTGGGATAACCATCCAACTGCTGGCTTTGAAATACACAGGCCATAATGTCTGGCGCGAACTTGTGGAGGCCTATGTCCAGCAGTGGACTGCAATAAAATAATGATGATGATGAATGACTTCCTCAATTGAATCTAAGTCATCTTACTTTTAACAATATGAATTTTAAACAATGCAATAATAATAAAAATGAAAGTTAGTAAGAAAGAAAAGCCAATGCGGATAATATTTATCATTAAAGTAATATTCCAATCAACCATATTGACGGACATAATCACATTCAATCAAAAAGCTGTCGAGATTTATTTCACAAGTACTAGAAAACCCACGCAATAATTATCATTGAGACAATAACATCACTGGAATATATCCTTGCGAGTTGTTCAACGTATCCTAAGGTCGTTGTTAATTTATTTTATTGTCCGTTCTCTCAATCATCGTTTTAGAGGCTCTTATAAATTATAACGTTGCGAATTGCTTGATACGGTTAAATTTGAAATGATTGCAGACTCAATTTGAACGATAAAAAAAAGGAACGTTACTGCGTAGATTCTAGAGGATAAAGTCAGGATAAAGTTCATAGAATAATTTTATGTGTAATTTAATCTAAATTTAAAAATATAAAGATACTACGAGTGTTTAATAGGAGAGCCTTATTTTAGAATATGACACACCTGCTGCAAAAGGTTATGAAATATTTTATAATAAAAAAAGACTAAACAATTTTTTCTTGTAAATGACGAATTGATATTCGAATAATGATCAAAATGGTTTTGTATTTTGAACTGAGAAGTAAAATGGTAAAGCCGAAACAGGTGTTACAAGACACGGAAACATCGAAGATTGAAAATCTATTGAGTCAAATTTAAAAAGAAACTATGCACACTTACAATTAAGTCTAACACCTCCAAACCAACCAAATTTCCAACTGCTAAATTAGCTTTTTAAAAATCACCTGGTGTTCGGTGCATTTTGCGAAAAAAAAAATTCGAGTACAATATCTATATTTGTACATATATTCGCTTAGTCTCTTTCATGTAAAAATAAGGAATCTTTAGACTATTTAATTGCTGTTACAGTGCAGTAGGATTCAAACAATGATTGAAAGCACATTATATATATATTTTACTTTATTGCACATTATATATATTTTTAAATTGATTTATAGTAACCACCGGTTTGTATAATTGATTTTTTTATTCAATATTTTTTTTAATAAAATAAATTAGTGTTGCCCAAATTCAGTCTTGGTCTTGCAGTCTTGGTCTTGTTCTTGCGTTTTTGCAAGACCAAGACCAAGAACAAGACCGCGTATTTTTAGCAAGACCAAGACCAAGACTGACCGTGCAAGACTTGAGCAAGAACAAGACATAGCCTGCAAGACTCTTGCGTCTTGCAGCTAGGACTTAGCGCTATTTCACTGAGTAGTTAGGTGTAACAGTTCGGTGTATAGGTAGGTACGCTTAGGAATTCTATGAGACGCAAAAAACTGTATCAAAGAATATGAAAAACTGGACCTATGCGCATTACGACTAATACCATAAACATAGCGAATAAAAAAATATCTATTAAAATCAAACTGAGTGCACTTTGATAATGCGGCATCAAAGGTTTTGTACTTACTTCTCAAAGAAATTTGCCGCTTTTCGGAAGTACATGGTTATGATACACGCGCCGGCGGCTTCTTTTGAAATCTAAAACAATCGTTGCCGCCACGCCGAAATCATAACATTTGACACTATTTGATTGCCGCCATAGGGCGTAGGTATACTCATGCAAAATAATTTCGAATTTTAAGAGTACCTACAGGTGTTCCAAAGAATAAATAAGTTTCAGAGTGCTTAGAATGAAAATGAATACATTATACTGATCACGCAAGTAGTATTATGATTAGGATAAAATGGTAAGGATAGGTAGTAGATGTCATATTAATTCATTCTAGTAAGTATATATTATAATATTGGTTACTTATATGGTTTTAAACTAATTACTTAGGTACTATTATTGTACATTTAGTCATTATATTTCTTAAGTTTTTACAAGAAAAAATAGCAAAAAGTGTTCAAATATCACCCGTTTAATAAATATTGGAGCCACTTTTAAATATACTTGAAACGTGTAAAAAAATTCTACAAAACTAATAAAATAATATAAAAAGCGTAGGTACTTACCTACTAATAAAATAAAAAGACTGCGATAAGAGTTTTGTATTACTTACCAGCCCGAATATCTCTGAGAGAGATGATGAGAGTAAGTATTTACTAGCTGTGCCCGCGACTTCGTCCACGAGGAATAGTAACTTTGGAGGTATAGTGACGTACAGGACTTATTTATTTATTTTAAAACTTCTGTCATCAAACATACAAACGAACTCTTCAGCTTTATAATATTAGTATAGATGTACGCCAAAACATTCACTTATATGTAAAGAATAGTGATTGGCACTAATTCTTTACATATATTTTATTCACGCGTCGCGTCTGTACAAGTAGGTAATATTTAGTGTGTGTTTGTACGCCGCACGCGGCATTGTTTGATTTGCGGCGGCATCCTTTTCATAGAGCCGGCACGTGGCGAGGCGGCGCGGTAGAAAGCAAGGAAACGTACTATAAATAAAGGAATTATTTTAATTCCAGTCATTTCCAATTGAGCTGTGCTTCGAGCACTTGTACTTCTTTAATTTTAGACCCAAGGCATAAGGCTCAGACTTTTGACCTGACAATGTGGGGGAAGCAACTTAAAACAGAAAGTCTGCGCAAGTTCAATGAACTTTATGAAGAATATAAAAGTCTACACTCACTGAACAAATCTCTGGAATTACCAGAAAAAGAAGATAAAGTATGTGATGAAGATGAAGACGTAATAGACTTTGATAAACTCTATGAATGTCCCTCGACGTCATCTGGATCTTGTCTTCAAGGCTTAGTGATAGACGAGTTGGAGGAGTACCTGAGAAAACCAAGAACTGCCAGCTCGGAAGACATTTTAGATTGGTGGAGGACGCATGAGACAGAGTATCCGATTTTATCGAAAATGGCCCGTGATTTTCTCTCAATACCTGCAACTTCAGTACCTGCTGAGAGGTTATTTTCTAAAGCATCATTAGTAATTAGAAAACATAGAAATAGGTTAAGTGATGAGTCAGCCAGATGGTTACTTTGTATTAATTCTTGGTCAAAAAAATTGATATAAAGTATCATAACCTAATGATAAAGCTGTTGATTTGTGTTGTATTTTATTTTTTATTCAAATAAATGATAAATCGTAAAACTCTTTTATTAAATTTCTTATAAGTTGAGGGTTCAATCTCTTTCTAGACAGATAAGTATTGTTCTTTAAAATACAGTCAAGTTATTGTAATTAATTTGTTTTTTTACATGTTTTAGCAAATGTAAGCTTATAAATCATAAATGTTTATTAAGAAACAGTTACTTCCATGGAAAACGACATATAGGTCAGTTGATTTTTCGAATTTCTTATCAAATCTTCAGTTATTTATTAATCTGCTTGATCTTTACTATGGCTATGTTAATTCAAGCTCACAATGTTCCAATTCTAATACGTTTTTCTAAGATTTAAAGTAAACTTTAATAAATAGTAATAGACTAATAGGTAATTGCAAGACTTGCAAGACTCTTGCTGCAAGACCAAGACCAAGACCAAGACTGGGAGCGCAAGACCAAGACCAAGACCAAGACCAGGTGTATTGGCGCAAGACCAAGACCAAGACTGGCTAAGTCTCGTCTTGTTCTTGCATTTGGGCAACACTAAAATAAATATCTATATAAATAAAAATGAATGTTGCTAAACGCATAACTCTAGAATGGCTTGACTAAATCGGATAATTTTTTTGTGTTTTCTTAAGGCCCACGGAAGGTTTGAATACGATAAAAAAAAATAATCTGTATAAGTAAAAATCTACTAACTTTTCGACAAAACAAAGTCTGCCCGGGCAGCTAGTTTATAATAAAATTTATACCCATAGTAGACGAGATAGACATAACAATTATACAAATATAGAAACCACTTGTAAAACAGAAAGATAGTTTTTCAGATCGCAATGAATATTAAAAAGCTTCATTGACAAATGACAGTCAATTGCTCGGTCAGTTTTAATCGATACTTTATCACGCTAGCAGTAATTACTCGCTGTCAAGTCCGATGCGCGTCTAGACTGTTTTTATTTATTGGTGTATTAAATAAATGTGACGAGTCAAATTAATTCCAGTGAATTTTGTTAATTGTCTGGGGAAATGAAATCACTCTTTATATTATTATGTAAAAATTAAGTCCTTTTATGTTCAAAGTAATTTGTTCTTTTTCTTTACATTATATGATTTACTACATTATAGTAAATCGGTTTATTTCTATTAAGCTAACTTTTAAATAATACCAATATATATTTAAGAATACTTATTTGCCGACCTGAAGATACGCAGCATAAATTAGGTTCCAACCTTCTAACCCACCACCTACATAGGACAAAATCTAGAATTTAAATTAAAGCTAGCACAAAGTAAATAAATAAAAGTAATAAAATAATGTTGTTTGGTTTCAAAACCCGTTTCCTCAGTAAAACATTTCCACAAAAGTAGAATAATAATAAGATTTAACAATAATAATACGTGTATTTATTTAAAAAATGCATGTCAATAAAATCTTCTATCGAAATAGGTTGTTTTTAATTCAATTTTGTATTTAAGTAATTATGAACTCTTTAGTCTTCACCTACATAAATCTCGACAAGTCTATAATTAGTGGTCATATTTGAAAATATCGCGTGAGGAAACGAAAACGGGTCACACAAAAGGTTTTGAGCAATAGCAATTGTACACAGTACAGTACAGTAATTGTACAGTGTTGTAGCAGTTCTTTTTTTATCTTTACGTCCTCTCAATAATTGTTTTAAGTGTTTCTTGCGAAATAAAATAGGTACTTTGAATTTACTTTAAAAAAAAAAAAACAGTTTTCGTTTAGGAGCTACGATGATGATGATCATACCCTTATTTTGGCATCAAGGGCTACAATCGTAAATAAATGTCAACTCTCAAGAGTCCGTTATAAGTAAAGTATGACAGAGAATTTCAAAATATATACCACTAACTGAAATAAACTTAGCATTATTAACCGACCTTATTAACCGACATTAAAAAAAGAGGAGGTTACTCAATTCGACCGTTATTTATTTGTTATTTATGTTCGGGGATAATTTCGTCATTTATGGACCGATTTTGATAATTCTGTTTTTATTAGAAAGAATATATCCCAAGGGGTATGGTACCATGATGAGGAAACCAGGATCTAATGATAGAATCCCAGAGAAATCGAAGGGAATCCTCGAAAATCGTAGTGACGACTAGTGCGTTTGTTAATTTTTTCGTCTACTTACGTTGTATTACTTGTCGATGTAATTGAAGTCGGTTTTTTTTTGTTTGCTAGCAAACACAACTATCTTTCATACAAACCTTATCCTGACAATAGCAAGCTCTAAAAAAATATCCAATTTGTTGCAGTCTCAGACTGTAGACTCTTTTATTTCAAAACAACTATAAGTAACTGTTATGAATCATGAAATCAAGCTCATGATTAGTGACTGAGTATAAAAACTCGACCCGATTCATAATAATCTGTAACTATAAAACTATAAAATCTAGATTAGTTTTAAAGTTAACCAGTTAGCAGTTAATAAATATTGAATATGAGGACTGCCATAGCGATTATATAACATTGTATTTATTTGTCGAAAATCGCTCGTAACATATTGAAGTTTTTAGAAAAATAAACATTGCAAAATCTTGACCGCACAATTGTAAAGTTTTATAGCTGAAAATGTGACTTTGTGACAAGTTGAAGACTGTACAATTAATAAGTAAGGCTATAAATATCATCCTTAAGCTTTGTTAAATACGAGACAATAATATAGTTATGATATTTATTACTGATTTTACTTATTAACTAGCTATGCCCACGACTTCGTCCGCGTGGAATTAAAAAAAAAATATGTTGTTCAGTTCGCAGCGTACAAAATAAATAAATTTCTAAATTAAAAGTAGTACTCCTTATTACATCAGCTATCTGCCAGTGAAAGTCACGTCAAAATCGGTCCAGCTGTTTCAGAGATTAGCCGGAACAAGCAGACAGACAGACAGACAAAACAGTCTTCGGTATCTATCTAAGTATAATGCGGTAGGATAGGAAGTACGCATGGGTTAGTGCTGCTGTGATGGTTTAAAGAATATACTATCTTTAAATAACGTAGGCTACCTTTGTGCTTAGCTTCTGTTGTGTTTACTTACCAACCGATATCCCAAGCGGAATGGAACACAGGGTGAGCGGACATCGCTCCCAGTGGTACTCCAAAGCCAAACTCGATCTTCACATCGTTATCTCGCCTGCACCAGCGAGAACCGTTCAGATCCATCGACGCCGACTTCATATCGTTCGACATTTTATCTTTTCACACATTTACGTACATGTGACTGATATTATAAGGTCTTATATTTCATATATATTAATTATGTTAATGATCCCTTATTACTTTTTTTATAACGTATATATTTAATTAAATGGCAATTATAAAATTCGAAATGCAAAGTATTTCTAACAAACAAACAGATTAATATAGAATTGACTTTTTTTCTCAATTTATTAGCAAATTGCGATATGAAAATGACATCAATTAAAAAGATACGTTCGTGAGTTATTTGAGAGCATTGGATGCTCTGTTTTATACGTATTCAGCATCCATTACAATGAAACAATGCTTTAGTCAGGGCCTATCAATATTAAAATAAATAAAACTCTTAATTCAACTAACAAATGTAAACGAAATATTTTCAAATTATCAATGTGTAATTTCATTAAATTGTAATCTGAACTAACAAAACAACGATCAACCGGAGCAATGCATCTAGCAATGCAAATGCACGTAATGTAAGAACGCGTATTCTCGTAGCGATCTACGGTGCTACGCGCCGTGCGAGCACACAAACGCGACTGCGGCCGATGACCGCGACACAAGCCGTCACTTCTCGCTGGCCTAATTGCACTGGCCTCTGAAAGTCTGTACCTACGTAAACTATACACATAAAAACATTAAGGTGTTCTTTATAATATATTAATACAATTTTGGAGCTAATGTTTTATCACACCCCTTTGCGTCGTGACGGCAAGCGTTACCCTAGGGTATAAACCTGCAACTGTTTAAGTAAAGTTTTTATTTGTAAAACCACCTCGATATTTCGTATTATTTATTAAGTTATAGTTTAGTGAATGATATAAAGAATTATTTCTACGAAATTGTAATAACAGTTAAATGTATTAACATGAAAATTCAAATACAACAACAAAAATTATCAAAGTAAAAATTCTAGACAATATACATAAATAAAAAAATTGTACAAGAAAAAGTATACAAATAGATAGAAAAATTATTTGTTCCAGTTGTACTAGTACCGCCTATGATATCCTTTTCATATTGTTTCAAGTATGGTACATATTTTAACATCATATTTAGCATTGGTCCCCTTTCTATAGATTTGTTCCTTTCTGCTTCTTCAGAAAGTATTCCTCGATTCTTGTTTTGATTTTGATCTCGTTCAACATTTCTCAATTCCCTTCGAACCTGAAAGTAAATCGCAATCGGCTGACATATTCACGCCAAAGCCAGCAAGTCGAAAAACATTACATTTAGTGCAAGAACAATTATCTGGTACAGGTACATGTAAAATTTTACGCGATATAATGTCAGTGTGCACTATATCTTTCATCTCAACTCGACATCGTCGTGAATATTATAGACTAAAAATTTTATCTCATGTAATTGGAATAGGAAATAACTATATAAAATAAATTAAATACCTTTCCCGAAACATTATCCGGCGATGCCAACTTGTACTCCATACGTTTTAAACTTTCTTGTATCTGACGAACCGTTTCAGCTGCATAATAGAAATGACAAAAATACACAATGGCTGCTATAAGGTACAATTATATATTGTCTGTTTTCTATTATAATCATTTAACCTACAACTATGCCAGAGTAATACACTTTAATTAATAACTAACTCCATTTTGCTTTTAACAAGACAACACACACACCAACAAACACTGACCAACTCAGGCATAGCTGTGTTGCAATTTAGTAATGAAGAAAATGAAAAGTGCGCTTTGCGAAAACAAACTAAACAGTGGAATCGCTAAATTTATGTTATATTTTTCAAATACACGCGTTCATGATTATACCACAAGTTTTATAATATCAATACCATTAATATTGTATATTATTTTGACAAAGATTCCAGATTTTTCTTTTTCATACAAACCATATTCTTGCAATCGATTAAATCGATCTACAGTGGTGATAAGTTTACATTCGTTATTTACTTTTGTTTATATATTAATTGAGTTATTTTACATAACAATAACATGTTATTAATCAAATAGTCGTAGACTATTATCATAAGTAGTTTCCTGGTCATTATGTTCCTGTACTTACGATTAGACAGATATTCTTCAATATCATTTTCATCTATAGCCGTTTCATTTAAAATATTTGACAGAGTTAGGTTTGAAACGATTTCGTCAATGTATGTTTCTAACATTTTAGTAGTTGAATTTCCTAGAGTTTCCACAGGCAACGTAGTGTCTATGTTATTTGTCACGGTAATGACACTCAGGGTAGTGTCTGTGAAACGTGTTTTTATTAGTTTTCAACGTAGCAAAGACTACAGTTCAAACATGATAAAGGAATCTCAAAAATGTTGACCGTATGAAGGAAAAGTAGTTTCTGTCGAAGTAATATTTGCGATTGTCGTGCTATCTCTAATTTCCAGCAATTTGTAACCATCGTAATCATCTCTTCTCTGATTTAAAGTTCCTTCTAATTTGTCATCTGCAACATACGACAATTCATTTTACACCTATTTCATATAGGAAATAAATTTATTTGTCTATTCTGTTCTGTTGTTTTATTCTCCGCATTCCGAGTTCTTACCATTGAATCGATGATTGTTCTGATCATTCAAATCTTCTAAATCATAGGTTTTTGGTCGACCAACAAAACCTTTAAGTTTTAACAGTTTTTTACTCGTTATAAGAATTGATTTATTTTTGATACCTTCAGTAACATTCAATTCTTTATTTATATCTGTTGTACCTCGAGTATTTTCAGAATTATTTTTATTTACTAAATCACGTTTTTGTATAGAATTAAACGGCAAATCGGTTAAAGCTGAACTATAAATAGTAGCCACAGCTAACTTCGTCAAATAGATTTCATCTAAATTTCCAATGTTATTCAAGGACGGATTTTTTTCAAGCAACATAATTGTATTTAACAGTAAATGCTCTTCAGTCGTCATTACGTTATCTTCATCATATGTTTCATCCATATCATATTCTGAAATGCAAATGTGACTTCTGATTTTACCATTACTTAAAAGTTAGTATCACTTAGACCATTATTCGTTTATTCAACTTCATTCATATTGCAACTATTTGGATTACACTGTTCTTGCAACGTAGTCTTATATCAATGCACATTACTTTAAGAACTCATATTTTTTTAGGATTAAAAGTGTACTTGTCTGATCTTCCTTTCGTTTGAAAAAATAATATACTTTAATATTTATTACAACAGCTAGGTTGTGCCTAATCTGATATCAAAATAAAAAAACAAGTGGTCTCTAGACCACATGACTGAAGTAAAACTTCTTTAGCAATAGGCCTCCCTAATAGGCCTGCACTGTGTCTTAAATACCTATACGAAACGTAACTGCCTATGTGAAAAAGGCAGAAAAAAAATTGGTGCTCGTACCTCTCTCTTTTGTTCCGTTCGCCAGATCACACTTTTCGTAACGCTTTCGTCACACATTCGCCAGCTTACTAAAAGTCAAGCGTGCATAAAGAAGTTTTACTTCTAAAATGTGATTTATATTGTAGTTCATATTGACTTACGAAAAGTACACAGCGCTGGTGAGTCGCTATCTGGACGAGTTCGCGGCGGACAGGAGGAGGCAGGAACACCAGGTATCCACAATGCTTGCCAGGGAACAGGTCCTCTAGGCGCGAAGTTGCACACTAACCTCTCCACAGTACGATGACGATCATGCCATGGTATCTTAAAATCCAATACGTGTAATTGATTATTTTTTTTTTTATTTCCTTATTTACCTAAATTCCTTTTTGTCGCTTTATGTCAGCAGATATTTTCTTAGTAATAAATAGTAATAAAACATAGCCCTAAATCATTTCTTTGCAAAGACGTGAGTTTTAATTATTCGTTACTCTAATAACAGATGAACCGATATCCAGCTCAACATTTGGAGCAGCCCGACTGGAGAAGTACATCGACCTTACAAAAAATCACAGCGAAGTAATACTGCTTTCAAGTGTTGTATTCCTTTGGTGAATAAGGTAGCCAGATGTCTAAGGGATTGAGGGTAGGGTCGGCAACGCGTTTGCGATGTAAGTATATGATACATATTGCAAGCGTCTTTAGGTTACGGTAATCGCTTACCATCAGGTGAGCCTCACGCTTGTTTGCCAACCTAGTTGTATAAAAAAATACTATTGAGCTCGCTTCTAACAAAATATATTACTTATACGTAATTGAAAACGATTTTAATCAATTTAAAATACGAACCATAAATTTGCTTCTTCCGCATCCCACCATGTATGTTCGTGACCAGACCATTTGAGCAAAGTCATCGTAGTTATTTTTATATGGACTGGAAACAACGAATATCATTTTTTTCTAAGATAAAAGTAGCCTTGTGCTATTTCAGGCTATAAACATATCTTAAATTTCATTCAGATTTGTTTAGGGATTCTGTCCTGATAGGGTAACAAACATCCATTCTATCAAGACTTTTTTATTTGTAATAGTATTAAGATAAAAGTAAAAATGTTGATGGATTTGTATCACAGCCACCTATTTAAATATAAAGCAAATTTGAAGGCTACAACTCTTATTGTATAAAGGCATTTTATTAGTAAAATATTGTTGGTAAAATACAAAGACACCATTTAAAAGTACTGAAGTTTAAAGCTCCCTGTGGTGAGTAAACTATTTTTTACCCGTCTGTTAATAAAAAATGTGGGAACAGCTGATTGTAGACACAGATAACATACAATACATTTAGCTGCCATGTTATACAATAATTAACAGCAGATTACTTTAACAACGATATTTACGGTTTGTATGAGGTCGCATTTCCGTTATAGTTCATACTTTGCATGAACCATATATCGACCATCGTCTCCGGGCGCAGCCCTGGCGCTTCGCCCACCACCGACGCTACGCATTGCCCGACTGATATGGAGACTAAATAAAGAGATGGAAATTTTAAAGCGTTTTTGTCAATTTACGCAATTATGGTACACGTAAAAAGTAACAACGATAGAACGAAGTATTGGGTAGTTCAGTTTACCTAAATATGTTATTCATATGCTGCTAAATATGTTAGTCATATGCATATAAATTACTACCAAATTTTAAAGCGCGAATTTCAATAAAGGTTTCCCAGTAAACATTATAGGGAAACTCGATGCTTTATGAGACAATTCGCTAATTCGCATTAGAGAACCGTGAACAACCCAAACGAAACAAACAAAGAACTAATATTTTTTATAATGGATGAGATACCTTTCTAATATTTCTTTATATATTGCCATAAATATACTACCATTACAGGTTTATTACCTAATGCGATAGTACATACTAAAATATTATAACCAAAACAACCACCAACCATAACATATAATAAATAAAGCAGCTCTTGTGAATTCATTCAGAGTACAACAGAATATGTCCACCTGATCTGACAGCTGATTCAGAAGGCGTGTAGCGTGAGTGAGCGGCGCCGCCCGCAGAAAGTAAGTGCGCGGGCGGGGATTAATTGTTTAATTTTAATATTTTACAAGCATTAGATATAAATGTAGAGTATGGGTACATACACAGATCACGACAAGCGTCATGTTCTTCCGGAGTAGTGGGCGGTCGACACTGGTCGGCCCAACGCTGAGCTTCTCGCGCTAATTCATCCACCCAACGCTATATGAAAATTAATTTATTGTATTTGAAAGTCGTTGTTAACCATAACCTACAACGTGTAAGATTTAGATTGTATCTGAAGCTAATTAGGTAAAGTTGCCTAATAGGTAATAAGTAGAAAGAAAAAAATCATACATCCATCCACTGTACCTACATAGTACAGAATTCGGTTAGGATATTGAGCGCTCGTCAATGAAGTAGGACTCGCTTTCCGCGAATATAGAATATAAAAGTAGTTTCGTTCATTACAAAAATATAAAATAATTGTAAATTTCAAACAAAAAAAAACCGACTTTGTTCAATTTACTTTGCATCAACAAGTAATAAAATCCGCATATTTTAATGGGACTTCATGACATATCATGTGGTGATACACCATCTATCGAGTTCCCGCTGAGGTTGAAGGTCAGCAATCGTTTAATTTTTTTCATTCCGTCAAACAATCATTCGTCCACTACATCATCATCAGTCATTCAAAAATGTTAGCGTGTAGAAGTCTTAGACGGATTCTTTCCAGCGAAAAGTTTTGTCTACTAAAAACTATTTAATCAATTACCAATTTTAACATGTTCCCAGCTGTTGGTAATCCACGTATACCACGCGCTACTTCGCTTCGCCTCTGATTTAAACGAGCCAAGACTCGAGCTTGCTCTTCTAGCGAGAGATTTGAATCAATGTACCCCATGCATGAAAGATTTGGACCGGGCTGAATAAACAACTCTTATTATGTAATTATCTTAAACACTTATGGTAGATTTAGATATGTAGGTACACAAAGCAGAAGATAAACATGTGCCTTAAAATCAGACAATTTATATATAGCAGAAACATTTTAAAACCTTTTGTAAAATGTGTTTATTCCTAATCGGGTAGTAATAATTTCAATGATTTAATGTTTTCTTTTGTACGTCTACCTACTTTAATTTCTGTCTGTATCCGTTCCTTTCTGGGTGTGCTGGAAGAAATCCCTGACAGGGATAAGCACACCCATTATACGTGAGTCTCCATGATAAACATTTTATGTATATAATTTTGTACGTATAAAAATTATTAAATAAATAAATAATACGGCATAACAGCATGCTCAATTATTTTATGAAGATTTTCCAGCGGTTGAAAATATTGGAGCATTTATCTATAGTTAATGAGGGAAGAACAGCAATGTCCGCATGGACTTTTACGAATATTTATTGATTTTACCGGTTTATTTTTTAGTAAGCTGTGAGCTGAAGTGAAATCTTTTTTAAATGAAAATAATGACTTCGCCTTAAGTTACACAACTTTGAATTTTAATATAATTATAAATGATATGACAAAAAATATAATTGTATAATCTATACGTACAGAATAACGACAAAATGTATGAGCGTTAGTATATCCACACATTTTAGCCCCACAGTAATTAATCGTCCCTTCCACAACCAGTATATTTAAAAACATTAATAACAAGATACATTGCATTTTGTATACCTTTGATTTTGACATATTTCTGACTGATTGATTTTAAGATCACGCCCTTTTGACAGCGGTTATAAAGAATGTAAATAAAAATAGCATAGTTTATACGATGCGAAATCTTTCTGATTGGACGGACGTATTGATTACAATTTATTAATAATCAAAAGTTTTATGTGAAAAATCCTAAGGTCCTACTTTCAATTTTTTTTTTATACAACTAGGTCAGCCAACAAGCATACGGCGCCTGATGGTAAGCGATTACCGTAGCTTATAGACATTTACAACACCAGAAGCATTGTAAACGCATTAGCGACCCTAATATAATAATAATAAATCCCCCAAAGAGTTCTGTTCACGTTACTCATCACAGGAACACGACACTGCTTAAAAGCAGTATTGTTTAGCCATAATCTCTTGTAAGGCCGAGGTACTTCCCCAGTCAGGCTGGTCAGATTTTGAGCAGAACATTTCTCCTGCTATACCTCAATCAAAATACAAAACGGAAATCAGTCAACAGAACCTAAACCAGGCTTAGACCTTTCTTTTGAGCCTTCAAAATGAATTTAAACAAAAAGCCGTAGCCTCGAAAAAGTGCATGTTTTTTTGTTTAATATTAAGATTCCTAAAAGTAAAGTACAGTTCCATTGAGGGCACAGACAGAAATATCTTCCTTGTGTATGAGAATTTAAACGTGTCTTTGTGGTTCTAACTACAATGTCTCACTCATAGTAGGAAATATATTCGCCAACCCGCATTGGAGCAGTGTGGTGGATTAAGCTGATCCTTCTCCTACATGGGGAAAGAGGCCTATGCCCAGCGGTGAGATATTACAGGCTGAAGCGATTATTTTTCTGTAAAATACATTTTTGTAAAGATATATAAATATTTAATCTGTGAATAGTTTTTATCTAATTTTCAGTTTTATTAAACAATAATTGTTTGCAGGCAAACGAAGAAAAACCGACTTCAATTATATCGACGAGTAATACAACGTAGATCGACGAAAAAATACTCAAGTAACTACGCGTTATCAAAGATTACTCCAAAAGTAGTTATCAGATCTCAATAAAATTTATATGTGACCACATGACAAACATCAGCTTTCGATTAAATTAAAAATTATTAAAATCGGTAAAAATGTCAAGGAAATACGCATTATCAAAGATTACTCCAAAAGTTGTAATCAGATCTCGATGAAATTTAAATGTGACCACATGATAAACATCGGCTTTCGATTAAATTAAAAATCATCAAAATCGGTACACCCAGTAAAAAGTTATGCGGATTTTCGAGAGTTTTCCTCGATTTCTCTGGGATCCCATCATCAGATCCTAATTTCCCTATCATGATACTAAACTAGGAATCTCCTTTCCAACAAAAAAAAGAATTATCAAAATCGGTCCATAAACGACGGAGTTATTCCCGAACATACATAAAAAAAATATACGGTCGAATTGATTAACTACCTCCTCCTTTTTTTGAATTCGGTAAAAAAACAACAAAAAAATTCAAATGATTTTATTTATAATAAACAAATATAAACAACACTAATTTGATTAGTAAAGTTATGATTTCAATTACAAAATTATATAAATGTACAAAAATTTAATAGTTTCGTCGACCACTTTTGTAGAAAAATATGAGCTTTACAAAATAAATAGAAATATTAAATTTTAAATATTACACTGTTGCTTCTCTTTTTAACATACCTAAGTACTTCGTAGATTATTGGTGCGAGAAAGAGACAGCAACATTTATAATATCTATCTCTTGTAATAGGTAAGAATAAAAAAAATGTAATATATAATGGTTAGCAATAACTTAAATATTCTATTTTAAAACACTAAAGACCTCTTTCACCAGCTACCACTAACCCATATTCCGTGAATAGACTAGGATTCGATGGAGAAAAGGAAAAATACTTTATAATCTTTAATCTATTGGATATCGTCACGAAAATTTATTACGGATCAGTGAGAAAAGAACCTTATTAATATTTTAAATGTTTCTAATCACATTAGACGTGAGAAAAGCTTATTTTCTATATTACAAATATTAATAATGCTAATAGAAACTATCACAATGAGACTAAATTGGTTTTGTGTTATAATATTTTTAAAAACCATTAACATTATTGCACAATATAACTTACATCTCGTATATTCTTTAAAAAATTTCGACTTTATACATAGTTACTGGAATGTTTTACAAGCCCCCAAATTAAAAGGTTTTTGAAACCATATATTGACAGCTGAGAGGTAGAATTTAGATGTAAACTCTTTTTAACACACCGCGTGTTTACGCGGTCGTCTGTTCCTGAGATAGGCAACTTGTAACCTTTTTTAGGTAACAGTCAAACTGCTTCAGATATATTTAAATAGGGGTTGAGATTAACTCTATAATAACAGTCTATCGCTGGTAAAATCAGAGATACTTTGCTGAAGGCCAGCGGTCGTTAACAATATCAAATATTAATTAAAAATATTTATAACCATTTCATCACATGACAAGTTGCCTGATGACCTTCGAATGTGGTAGATCAGTTCTTACAGAATGAAAACATAAGAAATTTGGGCAAACGTTTTGAAAAATTTAAGGATTATTTAAATTTCGAGTGTTTGACAGACTGCAAGACAGAACAACGTTAGTTAGTTCAGACATTACTAAAAAAAACTTTGGTATTATTAGGTCTGGTTTAGCTACCAGTACATCCAAATTACCTACAAAGCTAATATTTTCAAATAAACACGACTATTGATAATTACAAAAACAGTAACTTAAAATTACTATGACACAACCAGACAATATCGAATTTTAAATAAAAAATCTTAAATAAAAGTAAAGTTTTTATAACGGCCCCGAAAACCAAATTATTATTTCAATAAATATTTTTTTACATATGGCAACTCTATAAAATATATTTTTTATTTATATAGCTATCCTATTTTAAACTTTATTGCATAGTGTAAATTAGGCGATTTATATGTATAGAGTGGACATAAGTTAGGCATTAAATACATCATATTATAATTAAGTTCACTTGTAAACCTGCCTTGTGTCTAAACTATTAGTTCTATTTAACAGATATTTTTGTACATGTCTCTGAAAAATTCCTTTACGATTAATACCAATAATTAATCTTTGGAAAATAAAAATAATAGAACTTGTAAAATAATATAGTGACGGACTGATTTAATAACTCCTACGAAAAAGAAACATAAATATTAGCAAGTAATAGTTAATAACCTTACATCCAATTAAAAAAAATTAGTAAATATAATCCATTAAGAGGCAAAAAAAGAATATAATTTGTTTCGACTGTTATTTCATTTTTGCAAATTAAACATACGAAAGTTAATTCGTGTAATTAGAAAAAGAATAACTAGGTGTTTCTACACTGGAATTAAATTTACCACGCGAGCGAATCCGCGGGCAAAAGCCTTGTATAGTATCAAATATATTATTCCTCAACATTATCTTCAGGCTTCGGTAAATAGTACATGGAATCGATAAAATACTTCGTGATGTCTGACACTAGGCTCCTGTCGGGGATGCCTTGAGCGACTCCGTATATGGCCATCTGAAAAATAATTTATAATTTATAGGTACTTCTTATCGAAACTGGACTGAAACAATGTTTAGAACAGTGGAGAGAACGTGGGAAATCGTGTGAAACAAGTTATGAGTGACGTTTTACCACACAACGTCGCCTGCGAGAGAGTCCAAGCTGTCACACTTTTTATTAATTTATTTCTATTGTGTGTGCGTGTGCGTGTGCGTGAGTGCGTGCGTGCGTCCGTGTACCCAACGAAAAATAATATTAAACCGTATACTCTTGCGGATAAAGCTCATCTTTCCTTAAACGGCTAGCCTTCCTTAAGAAAGTCGCTCGTAGCAGATAGCACATCTACTGCGAAGTTCTTTGCTACGCGTTTCCGTGTGTATATGCGATTTCAAAGAATAGTAAACCGTATGGTCGTGTCGATAAGGCTCATCTTTCCTTCAACGGCTAGCCTTCTTTAAGAAAGTGCTCGTAGCAGATAGCACATCTACTCCGCAGTTCTTTGCTACGCGCTTACGTGTGTATATGCGATATCAAAGAATATTAAGCCGTATGCCCGTGTCGATAAGGCTCACCTTGCCCTCCACGGGCTCGCCGCCCTCCCGGAGGCAGTCGGCGGTCGCGGCGCGCACGTCCTCTACGAACCGCTCCGCTACGCCGGGCAGCGTGTGCGCGTGCGTCACTGCTATGTGGATGCTGGCGACAAATGTTACGTTTGAACTCATTTTATACATACAAATAGAGTTTTTGTCGGAAATAAAAAATATTTTTTTTATTAGGTGCTGTGTGGCTACGGCACCAAAGAATACAGCCACCCCCTCTCTTCCCGTGGGTGTCGTAAGAGGCGACTAGGACGTTCCACTACCACCTTGGAACTTAAGAAGCCGACGGATGGCGGGATAACCATCTAACCGCTGGCTTTGAAACACACAGGCCGAAGACGGGCAGCAGCGTCTTAGATGCGACAAAGCCAGCCCTGCGGTCACCAACCCGCCTGCCCAGCGTGGTGACTAT
Organism: Melitaea cinxia; assembly: GCF_905220565.1. Taxonomy (NCBI): domain Eukaryota; kingdom Metazoa; phylum Arthropoda; class Insecta; order Lepidoptera; family Nymphalidae; genus Melitaea; species Melitaea cinxia. The sequence goes on along the minus strand of NC_059400.1, from coordinate 15,194,775 downwards.
GGGCAACACACATGAGTTCACGCATTTTTGGCGCGAACTTGTGAAGGCCTATGTCCAGCAGTGGACTGCAATAGGCTGGAATGATATTAGGTAAATAAGCCGACGAGCAACTGCTTGGTAATTCTTGGTTATGTTTTTATTATAACCTAGTTTATATTTAGTCATGTATTAATATAGTGTATAGTGTATACTTAATCTACTTTTATGATTAATCATCAATAATACAACTAATAGCTACTATTTCACACAGATTTTTTTGGCATATACAATCATCTGTTTTGACGTTTGACAGAGAAAGTGTTTCTATGTGACATTGGCGAAATCATCTGTGCTCATTTGGCACTATTGAAACCCCTTTTAATTTTAAGAAGAAGGAGAAGTGAAAGTGACACGAGCATAGCCATTAAACGTTAGTTCAAAAGATAATAGCGAAAACCACGCTGGCATCACGTAATTTTAAGGTATTAAAAAGTGAATATGTCTCACCCGGACGGGAACTGCAGAGCGTTCAAGCTCCAGCCTTTTTTGTGTAGCTTGTCTGCCAGTTTGAATACGTCGAATTTTTTGGATCCCATGGCGATCACTGTGGTTGCCGGCTTGCCGAATATAAACAGACCGTCGATTTTACGCAACCTGAAAGAAAAAGCAATAAATAAATATGTATTTATATAATGATACTGATGTATTAAATATTCTCGTCTGTTTCAACGGTAGGCTACTTGATGTTTCAGATACAGACAAATTATAACAGATAGACTGATTAACATTCTGGGTGTTGTATATGATGTATATAACACCCAGGCTTGAAAATAGACGTACAAGCATACTAGAAATGTAGTCCAAATCAAATCGCCGTTTAGGAGAAGTTAGGTGACAAACACATGTACCAAAGAATTATATTTGTCGTATACAGTCATTGATACTAAACGAAAACGGAAGTTTGACGCGACTTCCTAAGGTTAGCGGCACTGTCACACAATCCGGTCAAGATGACAGGCCGTCAACGCGACGGAAAATTAAGTAGAATTTTGTGAAAATTATTAAAATTAAGATTTACGACGGAATTGTGAAATTGATGACGTAGTTTCTTTGCTCGATTATCCCACTATTCGCCGACATGATATTTGATGATAATTAGAATAACGCTGTCTTTGACAAATATTTTCTGATTATTTATTTATTTTACTTTATTTCTTACATCTAATATTACAGGCATAACCCAATTCATTAGACATAGTAAAGAAGACAAAAAGCAAAAGGAAAAAAAAATAAACTACAATTAAGAAAGAATTAGCTGACTTGCGCATAACACATTAATAAATATAAAAAACATTAAATTCATTTCTCATAACATATTATATACAAAGTAACTTTTGCGAATTCACTCCACGAACAAGAAAAAAGGTCTAGTGTATCAGCCACCAAGTTCAGCGTTCTGACTGAACGAGCAAGGGGGCCGTTGCGCACTAGCTCGGTTCTGCCGTATTATAATTCGTGTATATAGATAATTGTAATACTAATGATTACACGTATATGTAACAACTCACTCGGCCTCTATGCGCCTGGCGGTGTCCAGTATCTCCCTGGTCATGCGCACGTAGCGCGCGCGCCCCACGAACAGCATGGTGGCCCAGCACGCCGCGATGAGGCCGCCCGCGCGGCTGCCTGGACACACATTATATGTTTTTAATTTACATTTAAACACACAACACGTACGCCCGTACGCACGTTTACGCACACACACACGCACACACGTAACGCCCGCACACACGCATACGCACGCACACACGTAACGCCCGCACACACACATACGCACGCACGCACGTACGCCCGCACACACGCATTCGTACGCACACACGTACGCCCGCACGCATACATCACATATCACAGACTCGCAAGTGCAAATAACTTACCGAATATTTACGGTACCCGTATCTTACCACACTACAACACTCCGCTGTTTACCAACTTAAAAAAGGACCAAGTTGTCAATTCGATAATTTTTTATGTGTGTTACCTCAGAACTTTTTACTAGTTGTACAGATTTTGATGATTCTTTTTCTAATCGTAAGCTGGCGCTTGTCGTATGCTCCCATTTGAATTTGATCGAGATCTGAGTGACAAGTGCTTTTTGAGTAATCTCAATGTAACGTAGGTGGACGAAAAATTAGTCAAGTAATGCTTATTCACTTGAACATTATTTCGTCAAATAATACAACGTAGGTAACGTTGTATTATTTGTCGATGTTATTTCAGTCGGTTATTTTTTTCGTTTGCAACCAAAGTTATACTACATATGGTAAGGTATAATAGTGTTTAAGGTATTAGTGAATAAGGTAAATAAGGTAAATAAGTAAGGTGCACTGTACTGTACCATAATACATTGTCAACACATCACTCACCGTTAACGGTGGGCGAGCCGTACACGCCGCCCGGCCAGTCCGTAGTGACGGTGTACTGGTGGTGACGCAGCGCGGCCTTCCGGTATACCACCACAGATGTACCCTTCGGCGCGTAGCCGTACTGCGAAACGTACATTCATACATAAAAGGGCAATAATATTCGCATAATGTGTAATAACAATAGTCATACGTTAGTAGAATTAATTTTATCTTTAGTATAGTTAGTTTTTATTTTCTCAGGTAACTTTTAATTTTGTTTTGCGTAACAATTGTACATACAGGGTGGGGATGACAATACAACGATAAATTTGACATCGTATATATAATGACATTCCAAGCCCACATACAAAAAATCAATAAAATACATCCAGTAGTTTAGTCACAAAATATGATTTTTCATTTTTTTTAAATTTCTACGTGATGTAGAATATTAATAAACTGTCACCCGCAGGTTAACGACCCTTTGAACGCGATCGGTACAAACAATCGATTCGTCACTTCATAATATTACGCGTAATTAAAAACGTGCAAAATTGTTACCTATTTTAGTAGGTCAGTGATAGGTTAAGACAAATTAAAAACATTTGTTAAATAGTTTCAATTCAGTATGATTCTAATAATTTTCTTTATATATTTAGTGTTTTTTAAAAATTTATTGTTTCTTTTAATGCTTAAATTTTAAATTCTGAAAATGTAAATTGTGAATCTAACATAATTTTTTCAAATAGGTAATATCACGGGAGATACACATGGCATATCAAATTTACAATCTTATGCGTGAGAGAGTGCGTGTGGGAGTGCGTGTGCGCATACGTGTGGGAGTGGGAGTGTGTGTGCGCGTGCGAGTGCATGTGGGTGTGCATGTGCGTGTGCATGTGCGTGTGCGTGTGCGTGTGCGTGTGCATGTGCGTGTGCATGTGCGTGTGCATGTGCGTGTGCATGTGCGTGTGCATGTGCGTGTGCATGTGCGTGTGAATGTGCGTGTGCGTTGTGTGTGAGTTCAGTGTGTGTGCGCGTGCGCGTGCGTGTGCCAGTGCATGTGAGAGTGCGTGTGTACCTTGTGCGTGTCGGCGGACATGCTGGCCACGCCGGGCAGGCGGAAGTCGAAGGGCGGCAGCGGGTGGCCGGCCTGCGGCATGAAGGCGGCCACGAACCCGCCCAGGCACGCGTCCACGTGCAGCGGCACCCCGTACTGCACGGCGATGTCGGACAGCGCCTCGATGTCGTCCATCGTGCCGTACGGGAAGTTGGGAGCCGAGCCCACTATCTAGAAGGTATTACATCATTTCGTTTCAGCCTGTAATATCCCACTACTGGGCATTTCTTTCCTCATGTAGGAGAATGATCAGAGCTTAATCCACCACGCTGCTCCAATGCGGGTTGGCACATCATTTAAGTTCAACTTATTCAAATAATAAAATATATATATATATATATATAAAGTCATAAACCAACAAACCATGAGCATAAAAAGTTTCAACGCAATCACTAATCCTTCCTCCACAAATGAGCTGTCCAACATTAAAATATATATTTTTAAATTGAATCAGGCGTGTTCAACCAGAAATATTTAGCCTTATAAAATTAATATAGATTCAATTCTTAATACTCAACTCACCATACAAGTTCTCCGACCAATAGCGCGTCGCACAGCATTCAAATCAACAGTGTAAGTATCACTTGAAACCGGCACAGTCACCACCCCGATACCCAAATATTGGGCAGCCTTATCGAAAGCCGTGTGGGCTGTTGTTGGCAACACCATTTGAGGGTTGCTAATTCCTTTACTGTACGCCAGATCTCTGAACGCCTTGCACGCCATTATAATTGATTCCGTGCCACCTGTTGTTACCTGAAAATATGTACAAATTATTATAACTTTGTATATTAATTAAAATTATGTATTAATTGCAAGTTTGTTAGACAAAATTTTTAATTGAAGGTTAGATTATATAAAGTTATATTTCAGTTTATATTTATATAATTAATTTTTTAAACAAAAACTCATTACACAATTCACTGATTTTATAATACATAATCATTCATTCACTAAAAAGTTTGTTGAGAGTATTGTTGTGGATATTTCTTTTTGGAAATTTTGATATAAAAATATTAAACTTATAGTCGTATAAATATATATTTTTTAAATATATAAATTTAGTATTTTTTTTTTATTTTTAATTAATATTATCTTAGAATGGTTATCAAATAATAATAACTGTTTTATATGTATAGCCTGTGAATTGTGGACGAAATAAGGAAAAATTTCAAAATAAATCTTTGAATAATTACCAAACTGAATAAAAAATTTAAATCACTAATTAATAAAGCTAAACATAAACCACTTCATAAATAACATTGTATTATTCGTTACTTTAAGCTTGTTTTACAAGATACAAAGAAAAAACGCAGTTATAAAACAAAAGAGCTACAAGGTAAATCTGCTGGTAAATTATTTTTATGAGTAATTTCCTCGAACGTTCAACAGTTTTGTCTTAATTGTAAACTATATACTTCCTTGAATTAAAAACAATTTATAAAATATATCAATGTTTTGACCTTACATTGTAAACATTTTAGCTTTGTACCTATTTATTTATTTCATACCTCATTGCAAATTTAGAAGTAAATTAAAGACATGGTACGGGTCATACTGATTCAAACATCAGAAAACACACCATTTGCAATATTGCTGAAATATCGTGAGCTAATAATTACCTATTACAAACTTCATAAACATCCAGTTTCGATTATAAATCGCAAGGTTAGACCGTGATATTTTTAAAAATAACAAATATTCTTTATTGCAAACTGAAAACAAGTACAGACTAGAAACTTTTACAAGAAAAATGTACAACAGGCGGCTATATTGCTGAAGTAGCAAAAAAACGTTACATTCCTATAACCTATAGGAACAATAAAATTAAACTGTGTTTGTTCTTAAACAAAAAAAAAATACTGACTCCAATTTACATCAACAAGTATAGTACAATAGTACACATAATGAGTGATAAATCAAAAAATACTTGTCAGTTCGCACTCAAATTTAAATAGGACAACATGACTAATACCAGCTTTCGATTAAAAAAAAAGAAATCATTAAAATCGGTACACCCAGTAAAAAGTAAGCAATGAAATTTCCATACTGTGCCACAACACTCGTCGTCCCCGTGGAACAAGTTGATAGTCATCCGTACTACTTCGGCCTCCATCTTGTTGATGCCAGGGAACACATCCGAATGTAATGGATTCGTGTATGCAGTCAAGGCGTAGGCGTCGCACGCTACTTTGCTTATATCTTCGCTCAAGTGGTACACCGCCCCAGACACATTGCCACCCTTCCAATCGTAAGAACCTGAAATTAAAACATATAACTCTAAATTTGGGCTATTTAAACTTTCTCTAAAATTAGTAACATGTATGTTTATGCAAAACATAATTTATGCAAAATATAATTTACTGAGGTAGGGCACAGAAGGAAACGTCTGCTCAAAATCTGAAGCAGACCAGCTGGGGAAGTACCTCGACCTTACAAAAGATCACAGCTAGTGGTGAGTAGGTAGAAAGCTCTTGGGGTAAGGTAGGCAACGTGCTTGCGAGGCTTCTGTAGTACACTGTCTTGTTTGTCACACTATTCGTATAAAAAAGAATAATGATAATATCAATTGAAAACACGGATATTAAATTACAAGGAAAAGTAATTTGACTATTTAAACACGTGATTTGTTACCTACCGAAAGTGGGGGGAATTATCATCACTGTTGCACATTGATCATAAGGCACTACATAAGGGCAGTGTTTTTGGCTGTGATTTTGTGTAAGCTTGGGATACTTTCGCAGTCGGACTGATCTAAATTTGGAACCTTTGCTCCTGTGCCCTATCCCTATAAATGGGTAGCTGAACTTCGTTGTATTATTTTCAATATATAAAATTATATTTTTAGTATAGAAATAAGGTACCTAGTGCCACAAGTTTCTTGACCTCTTCAGCAACCTCCTTCGCTGTAAACCCGTTCTCTGGCAGTTCTCTGTACAACGTCATACCGGCCAGACGTTTCGCCACGTCTTTTTTGAAACCACGCTTGATTTCTGTCATACGTTCCTCTATCTTGCGACGAACGAATGGCACTTGACGAAGCCATCTGAAGAACTCTCTCCTTAGTCTTACAGTGACGCCTAGAATAAAATATCATCATATAATCTTCAAAATTTTGAAATATTTGAATAATAAATTGAATAAATTAACGTCTTTAATACGTAATTAAACATAAATGAATGACAACAAACAAACAAATGAATAACATGTTGAAGCTGGTTAAGAGTTTGTGGTGGGTTCGATGCTGTTGGACGTTCCGACGGACGAAGTTCGGACGGTTCGGACGGTCAGAAGAAGAAGAAGAAGAAGAAGAAGAAGAAGAAGAAGAAGAAGAAGAAGAAGAAGAAGAACAAGAAGAAGAAGAATGTATTTTGATGTATTATTATTATGAATGAATCTGGTTAATGTTTCTTTTTAGTTAAATTTAGTAGTTGTTTAGTTTGGAAAAATAATTTATTGTAGAACCACCCTCTTTTTCTTTTGTTTTGTAGCTGTTAACTACATTTCACCTTTTCTTTAGATATAATAAATAATTAGTAAATCTGTGTTATGTATTTTTATTATAATGCATCATTCATTTCATTCATATTCCGCTCCAGGGTTTACAAGACCTCATGTCCCTGTGATACTAAATCTGAAATTGATAATATGTATGTCTCATAGCTAGTCCGGTCAAATTTTAATGATCCAACGGGAAGCGCTACAACGCCTAACCGAGTGACGTTACAGACTGAAGGGTCGATAGCTCGAAGGGAGGTTCCTGGATTTGCCAGGTTTGGGGATTCCTATCACGGTCGCCTCTTCCCACTGATCGGGGAACGAGCAACCGGCCAGAAGGGCGTTATAGATCATGACTAGCAGCATGATAAGCTGCTGAGGAAGACATTTAAGCGTCTTGTTGGTGATACGGTCGGGAACCGGGGCTTTTTTCGCGTGGAGTTCCTTAATGATCGATTCTACTTCTTCCGCCGTCGTCGATGGAAGCGTTTCGTTGGATGGCGGTGAAGCCGCCCTGCGTTCCACGGATCCGTCCACCATCGAGAGGTGTCTGGGATCGCACGGCTCAGTGCTCGGAGAGCATTGGCTCTCCAGACTACTCGCAAGGCACTCGGCCTTGTCCAGGTCGTCGAGGACTGCCGGGAGATTCGGCCTAATGAGGTGCGGAGGCTACGGTGACGCTTCGGAGTCTCTTCGCCCACGACCAGTAAGCGGTGTGCGACAGGGTGAGCTCTCCTAAGCGTCTGCTGTAGTAGTCATCCCTGAGGCCGGCGAAGCAAGTTTTCACCTCCCTCTGTAGGGCACGGAGTTTCCTCCGATTGTCGTCAATCGCGTTAATAACCTTAGCTTTTTGGAGAATATAAACTTTTTTGATGTAGCCTAATGACGTTTGACATAGAATTGACAGAAAATTGGTTATAACACTTTTTTTTAATATTTTTTATTTCTTCTACCAATTCGAAATTCAATATTCATAGTTAAGACTCGACAACGTCTATCAGGTCAGCTAGTTTATTTTATACTAGCTGTGCCCGCGACTTCGTTTGCGTGGAATTTAACAAAACTTTTGGTTACATATTCAATACTTGCTTATGAAAAATATTTGTATTGGCCATATAAAAGATTATCACGGTCTGGGTGTTTGTGCTTGTTTATAGTGTGCGTTTTTGGACCCCGACACAGGAGTAAATCTTACTGGTCCACATTGAGCTTAAAATGTTTACTTATTTATGTGTACTTAATTAAATATTTTAATAATTCTTTTATTCAAATTTTTAAATATCTTAAACATAAGCTATAAAACTTAAGACAGGTAGGGGTTAAGATTAGCTCAAGTAGAACCTATATCCAGGATAACATGCAATAAAATAAAAAAACACAATCATAAATATTTACAGTCTAATAGCTAATTTGGTGAACTTGGTGTCACCATATCTTGTTTTTCGAGAATAAATATATTTTTTAATATCCTTTAATACAAACTTTATTGTGACAATCAGAAACACAAAAAAAGAATGATCTAATTTGGTGTATATTCATTTGAAAGTTATGTGCAAACACACATTTCGGCATATGCAATCATTAGTCACGTGAGGGGACCGAGCCTAAAAACAAGTTGCCGACACAAAAGCTATAAAAATGAGGAAAACCATAAAATGTTTACTTACTGTCTTTAGCGTTATAGAGACTGTGAGCCCAAACTATAGCGAGCACTGAAGAGGCAGTCATGGTCACTATCTGCCATGGTTCCTTCCCTTCGAAGAACCGGTTCACGGCTTTTAAAGGCTGCGGGCGCTCACTCATCTCTACAGACAAACATTTACACAAATTTATAAAACATTTAAATATAAGGTATTCAGATAAAAACTGACGCTAACAACTTTGAAAAGTATATTCTGATTTTACATTTTATAACAAATAGGAAATCGTTTTAAGTTATTACTATTCACCATTATGTCCTTTGTGTGGTGAATAAAAATTATTTTAATCACACACTGTTTTTAATGTAACTTTTTTTTTTAACACACGACAATCGGTGGAATAAAAAAGGAAATTAATATCAACTTACCTAAGCCTTTGAATTATTTTTTATACAAAAATGTGGCGATTATGATATGGATATTATGATTTTTTTTAACAAAGTTACCAATTTTTCAACATAACTATTATCAGAATAATCCCTAAGATAACAATAGTTGGAGATACACAAAATCAGGCACAATTACGTAACTACAATGTAGTAATTAGCGAATAACAATAGTTGTTAATTGATATACAGAAAACTAGAACGGATAAAAGGAAAAACAGCTGTATGCGATACAACTGGACCTTGAACCTTTGAAACACCTGTCAAATTAAATAAAACACAAAGTCACAAATGTCAAACAGACCGCGTTCCATTAAGCGTCCGCAACGCCCCCGGTGCCCATTCTGGGTGCGCTCTACCTACGGCCCACAACGCCATCGATCAAGACCGCTGAAATTGCCGTTTCACAAGCGTAAAAAACGCTGCGGGCGTTTTGGGCGAATTTTATAAGTGGAACGCATATTTGGGCGCTGTCAAGAGCCAGGTGTCAGCTGTGTACTCACAATATGGTGGCATGGTGAAAACATACAGCTGTGGGTTTTGTGAGTGAATATTTCGCATAGATTAGAGTAAAATTTAATTCAACATGGGTTTGCGAGAATTTATCATTGCGTTTTTACAGAATCGAATGATATATGACATTTACAATTTGACATTGACAGTTGTATTAAATTCCCGCCATGTTTATGAAGATCATTGCGATGTAAGTATCTATTTAACTATACCTACGTATTATTTAGTTGTTGAGAAAAAAGTTGCTACCTGCTATTAAACTTAGTGTAATTAAGTATTCTCTTATTATAAGCCTTCTGTATTAATAAAAACGTAACTACTTACTTTTTTTGAGTTTTGTGGATAAACCTACGTACTTATCTACTTGCCCGTTCCGATTTCTACACGATATTCCAAAGTCAAAACAATGACACAGAGACGTACTCGGATAAAAAAGCAAAAAGCACAGGATATTTTTTTATTACTGACACAACTTCGGAGCATTTATTAACCTGCCCCAGCTATTTCATATAGTTAGATGCAAATAAACGAATAATAGTTTTTTATATTTCAGTTGGAAGAAGACATGGAAAATTTCATAAAGTTTACGTTGGTTGGAGGAAAGCTTAAGCTGAAGAAATGAGTTTTGCTTCTCTACTTCGTACTGATCCTCATTTCAGCGGTCGTTGTTGCGTTGGCGTTGTGCGCCTTTGGTGGAATGGTGGAACGCGCTCATAGCCTTCGGGTTCGGACTATTGCCATTTAATAAATTTTCACGATGATCTTTTTTATTAATCTTTGTGTGTATTAAGAATTTTATTTTAAGTTAAATAGCAGTAAAAAAAATCACAAAAGCATTACAAAAATATTTTTAACACACCCTAAAATATTGAAATAATGTAATAATTAATATTGTGTTTAGTCTGTTGAGTGTTGAATTTAGTTCGCAGTTGATTCTCTTTTTTGGCGGGAAGAGAAACGCGCCTTTTTTAAAATCGTCCTATAATTAAAATTAATTTTAATAGTATTTAATATTAAAAAATAAATAAAAATGCAAGGAGAAAGCGATGGATATGAGGAGGAGCGATCAGTGAAGTCAATATCAGGAAAAAAAAGAAGAATTACAACTCCAACAATAGATAAGTATAAGACATACACTAAAAATGGATATACAAGACAATATCCAGACAACAGCTCAAATGGCGACTTTGTGGTTTATTTAGAACATTTAGATAGAGAAATAAAACTTGGCAATATGAATCCTTTAAACCTCTCCAAATATTTCAAAAATATCAAGGGGGTTCATGAGAGAGCAAGGATTAATTCAAATAAAATTAAAATATCTTTCAAACAGGCAGCTTTAGCGAACGATTTTTTGAAATCCCGATGCTTATTAGAGCATAATTTAAGAGCATACATACCTGCATCCTCTGTGGAAAGGGTAGGGGTTATTAGATATATTCCGAAAGAAATAGGAAACAAGGAATTATTTGAAAAAATTTGCTGTGATAGAGACGTTGTTGGAATACGTAGATTCATGAAACGCGAAAAAGGTAATTTAATCCCATTATCAACCATATCAATAACATTTTCAGGTACTTCTCTACCTGAATATATTTTATTAGACGGATGGAGATATAAAGTACATACTTATATCCCTCCGTTATTACAATGTTTTAAATGCTTAAAGTTCAATCACTCAGCTAAAATATGTCGTAGTGAACAAGTTTGTTCTAAATGCTCTGAAAATCATTCATATAAAGATTGTAGTTCTGAAACGTTATAGTGTACTAATTGCTCTGGAAATCATCTAGCTATTTCAAAAGATTGTCCAATAAAAGCAGCTAGAATATTAAAACATAGGCAATCTTATGCAATGGCTACTATAAATAAAGATTTTGTAAACTTTCCAGCTCTTCCTAAGAGTAGCATACAGAAATACACAGGAAAAGTTGACGGTAATAAAAATATAGAATTACCTCATGTACCAACAAAAACAGATAACTTTAATATCTCAGATATTGTAAATAATACAAAAGTCATGAACTCGATAATAAAAACATTAGTAGCATTAGGAAATTCGGAATCAATTAAGACCACATCTCATATTAAGGAAATTTTTATTAAAAACTTATCTGAATAATGGATAGTTTAAAACTAGTACAACATAATATACAAAGTATTAATAATAAAAAACCTTTGTTACAAACACTTTTATTTGATAATGAAATAGATATATGTTTATTAAATGAAACATGGTTAAAAAGTTCCCATTCACACTTTTACATGCCTGGATATGATTTTATTTTTAAAAATGCTGAAAATGAACATGGCGGTGTAGCCTTTTTAATTAAAAGTTCTATAAAATATGTCCAACTTTCAACTCCAAATTTCCAAGATGTTCAAACGATTGCCATTTCTGTTGATACAAAAGTCGGTCCTCTAACTATTCTATGTGTATATTGTCCACCTAAAAATAAAATTAATATTTCTAAATTAAAAAATATTATAACCAGTCTCCCTAAACCATACATAATATCAGGTGATTTCAATGCGCATCATGTAGCATTTGGATGCACTTTAACTAAAACTAGAGGTAAAAATCTATATGATTTAATAGATGATCTAAATTTGTGTATTCTTAATACTGGTAGTGCCACTACTGTACGTAGGCCAAATGACAACATATCTGCCATTGATGTTACTTTAGTTAGTCCAGAGTTAGCACCCATATGCGACTGGTATGTGGGTGAGGATCCATTAGGTAGCTATCATTACCCTACATTTACTAATATAATTGCATCTCCAAATACTTATGACTTTAATAAAAATGTAAATAAATATATGTATAATAAGGCTAATTGGGAAAAATACTATTTTCTTTCAGAAAGTCATTTCATTAATTTTAAGATAACCAATGAAGATCCTGTAGGATCTTACAACAAATTTTGTAATATCCTAAATAATTTAAAAGAGGAATGTGTTCCCAAATTGAAATATTACACAAAAAAGAGAGATAATAAAGCCCCTTCCCCTTGGTGGAACGACATTTGTGCAAAGGCTGTAAATGATTGTAAATCAGCTTTATGTAATTACCGACGGAATTTAAATATGGAAAATTATCTCAACTATAAAAAAATGGAAGCTACGAAAAAGAGGATTATTAAAGAAGAAAAAAGGAAAAGTTGGAAAAATTTATGCACTTCATTTAATAGATACACTCCCATTAGCAATATATGGAATTTTATAAAAAGATTTAATCGCATAAAAATAGGTTCTAACAGTAGAAATGATAGTTTTATACCAGACTTTTTTGATAAATATACAAAGACTGGAGTTGAAAATGATACTTGTTTAGATAATTTATTTGATAAAACAAAAGAAGATAAAAATAATGAATTTCTTCTAAAACAATTTAGTTGGGATGAATTTAATAGTGCTTTACTGTCAAGGAAAGATTCGACACCTGGTTTGGATGATTTTCCATATTTAATGATTAAAAAGTTACATAAAGTAGCACAATTAGTTCTTCTAAATATATACAATCTTTTATGGTCTTTTCAAATTGTTCCTGAATCGTGGAAAACACAATGTATTCTTCCAATTTTAAAAAATAACAAACCAATTCAAGATCATAACTCTTATCGTCCTATCTCTCTCACTTCTTGCGTAGGGAAAATATTTGAACACATGATTAAAGTAAG